>NC_143399.1:106562068-106714383 GCF_052110815.1 Crocodylus siamensis
TTGAGAACATTCACTATCCATTAGGGCCCAGCCCACTGATTACAAACGTATGCTTCTGGAAATCTGTCTCTCTGTCCTTCTGGTAATTTGTCTCTCCCCTTTCTAACACATGCTAATATTGGATATTAAAAATTAACATAAATTAGTTCCATATTGATAACAAAACTAGATTTTTCAGTGTATAGGTCTGTGCATTTTTGCTGACCCAGCGTGTATGTAGAAATTATTTTTATTTGATACTATACGAGATCTATTTCATATTATTTTATTTTAAAGTCAAAGCAACATCTCAAGAATAGAAAAAATGCATTATAGTTATATAGAATACAATGATATTGTGTCAACTACAACAACAAGTAGGGGAAAGAAAGAATTAATACTGGTACATTCTTAAGGTGTCACAGAACAAATTCTCTTGATAACATTATAATCAATAACGAAGAAGTCTAAATTGCAATCTAGTCTTCTTGTATAAAAAATGAAACTTTTGTAAGTTACAGCCTTCAACTTAATTGAAGATTCACTGAAGATTTCTATTCAGAAGGAAACTGTTATCCTATGGAATGAAAACATTTATGAGGAACAGATTGATGACTGAATAGTTTCTTCCTTTCTAATGCTAATTACTCTTATAAAGAAGCCACAAATAGAAATGGGATGGGGGGAGGAGGTGCAGGAGGGGGGAGGGGGGAGGGGGCAAGAGAGAGAGAGAGAGAGAGAGAGAGAGAGAATGTATCTAGCTTTTCATGGATCACACATAAAAATATGACATTTAGATGAGCAGATGCTTCTCATATGAATATATGCTAAGGTTGCATCTACTTTCTCTTAGCAAAAATCACTCTGTTCCTATAGAGCCCAATTTTATTATAATATATGTGCTTAAAGATACAAATACCTATCCTGTGGGACTTATAAAGGTCTCAAAAGTGGGTTAAATGTCTATTCTCACTGAAGTCTAATGGTAGGCACTTTCGGTTTCAAGGTAAACTGCTCTTTAGACCAGTGGCTCCCAATTCTGACACTACCAATTTAAAATGATACAACCTTAAGTACCCCCAACAGACTTTTCAGTTCAATCTTAAATACCACCATAACATTTTTGTCATATAAAGTAATTATAATAAATCTATTAATGTGTACCACTGACAGGTTGTCTGCATACCACTGGTGGTATGCATACCACAGATTGGGAACCGCTGCTTTAGCTCTTTTCTTCCTTTGGAGTCTCAGGAAGCACCTAATTAAAGGGTACACACTGCTCTGGGGCTGCCCTCAAGCACAAAGTGACCAACTATCAACAGAAATCCAGCTTTTCCTGAAAGCTGTGTTGAGCTTCAGGGCCCAAAGTCAAGCCTGCCCCTTACCTGCCTTTCCCCTGCATTCTGTTCAGAACTCACTGGGTACTACAGGGCAAAAAACACAAGAAACCTTCCAGCAGGTTTAGACTTCCCACTCTCTATTCCATTCCTTTTCTATAATGTCCATCATTAAAGACTGTGACAAAAGAAGAGAGAAGTAATGGACAGAATGATTCTTGGAAGGACTCCACTTCCCCAAAGAGCTTGCAAGCTAAATTTACGCAAAATCCAAGAGATAGATAGGGAGACAGATGGGGAAGTACAAGGAAACAAAACAACAGTGATCAGAATGCCAAACAGTAGTTTCAACACACCAGCAGTCTAACTTTTGTGGAGAATGTGTGTGTGTGTTCATAAGCATCCTGTGAAACAGGAGTTTTAAGGTGGGTTTTAAGAGAGCATAAAAAGTTAATTTAAGAAGGTCCTTCCAGAAGCAGCCTGTCAAAATGTGCAAAGGTGGTATTTGAAAATTACCACGTGATGGAAACTGGCAGCATGAGCTAATTGTTTGTGAAAAACCAGATCTCAGCATTTTGTCATTGAAATGAGAGATGAAACACTGGGGGAGAAAAATCATGAGAGATCTTGAAAATAAACAGTATTACCTTAAATGTAATGAGGTAGAGAAGCGGGAACTAGTAAAATGATGCAGAGAGAGAAAGGTCCATAACCAAAACTGCAGTCTAGGATGATGATCTTTGTATCAGGATTTTGAATAAATGTAAGTAGAGACTGTATTTGTCAAAGTCAGGGAAAGAATGACAAGAAGAGAAAAGATATGTCTACTGAAGTGACCCCAATCAGAGAATAAATAATCCTGTTAATTTGCTGGGTTTAACCTATTAGTGAAAATACACATTGAAAAATAACAACCTGAAGAGAAGACATTTTTGTTTTTTATAGTTTTAGTTTTAATTTAATTTAATTTCATATAATTAAAGTTCAGGATTATTCCTGGATTTACAGATCTTGGAATTAAAGATCTTTTTATGCTCAGTATGCATACAAGCTTTAATTTCACTAACTTGCTAATATTTCTATGCCCTAACCTGGGAAGATGACTTTCAGAATGTAAAATAAGTTTTCATTCTCCATATCCTAGTGAATCACGTTGTCTCTGAGACTGCAGCAAGAACTTTGTGCTGATGGCTTGTGTGATCTATATGGACACCTGTCCACTTGGAAGTAGTTATAATCATCAACTCTGTTAATATGTGTCACTACTAAAAGGGTCATCACATTTGGTAATACGTTTTCATGTATACTGACCAGTGCTGGATTCAAACCAAAGTTAAAACTCTGTCTTTCTACAAATAAGAAATATTATATTAAGTGGGGAAGAAAAGACAAAAATATTTTGCAGATAGGAGAATACTTAAGGGATATAATTATTTGTATTTTATACAAATTACTTATGTGTTAATTTGGATGATGCTCTCTAGTTAAGAGCATACATATTTTGTCCTACTGAGTGGAAATTCCTATGCTGCTATTTAAAATACTTAAGACTGAATTTTATGATTTGGACAATCCAAGTGAAATTAATACGAGTTTAAAAATGCTTTTATTTACAGTCTCTGGAACATATGGGAGCTTTTCATGACTCTCCTTCAGCTGATTGTAGCTCCTAGCCAGAGGAGCACAATATGTGTTCCTGTGACTGGGAGCGGTGGTCAGCTGATCAGAGCTCCCAACTTCAGGAGCTGAAGGAGATAAGATGGTTGCTTGCCAGTGCAGAGTGAGCTAGGGATTGGACTCTGCCTGCACCCACAATATGATGCAATAGGATCTGATGCTGGGTCACACAACTGTTCCTCCTGTCATGCAGTGTATTTCCTCCTGCATCAGATCTTAGGGCATTTCTACACGACACGAGGGTTTAATTCTCCCTAAACTGGAGTGGTGTTTTTTTAAAAACCTCGCTTCAATTTCATAGTTTCATAGTTGGTAGGGTCGAAGGGGACCTGAGCAGATCATCAAGTCCAACCCCCTGCCACAGGCAGGCAAGAATGCTGGGGTCAAATTTAGGGCAAAGTAAACCCCTGTGCCATGTACAGCTGATCCTTACCTGCCTCTCCAGCAGCAGAGAGAGGAAAGGGAGCTGCTGGCAGGCAGAGCAGTCCCTAAGCTGCAGGGTGGTGGTGGTGGTGGAAGCTAGTGCTTCCCTCCATGGCAGCAGCACCCCTGCCAGGCAGCACTCACCTACAGGCACCCAGCTTGCGCAGGGGGCAGCCCAACTGCAGAGAGCCCCAGCTCAGGCAGGGCTCTGGGGTGGGGAAAGAAGCGGCTCAGCCCTTTTTCTTTTTTTCCTTCTGGGGAGCCTGCCTTCCCTGCAAAATCTGCCTGCACAGCCCCTGAACCACACGGGGCCCAGTGCTTCCCTCCATGGCTGTAGGGTAGGAAACGGCTACAGCGGCTGGAATTAACGTGCAATACGATGCCGAATGTGCAAACAGCAGTGCCACTAAAGCAATGCAAAAGTCATTTAACCCACTTTAAACCCACTTTAAAGTACTGTCTACAAATGCTCTTATGGTGCTTTTAACTTCTGTCAGGAGCCTTAGGGTCAGATGCTTCCTGTCACCCACATGAGAGTAGAGTGATAGGAGGAAGCAGAAATTGTCCTTCCATGTGCCTTTTCTCTTCTGCCAGGTCCTAACACTCCAAAACCAGTCTCATCCTTAAAGTTACATCCCTAAATTCTAGGGATGTATGTTCTGCTTTATTTCTGGAGCAGATAGGCCAAAGCACATCATGCCATGCTTTTTTCAGGCAAAAGCATATCAGAGTGGGGAAGAAACCCAGGGACTATTAGGCAGGCAGGTACACTGAGTTAAAGGAGGAATTTAGATTCCTTAAAAGTATGTTCACTTGGAGGCATATTGCCAACTTGTTCTTGGAGCTCCCAGGTTCTCTTCTAGCAATGTATGGCTGTCATGTAAGGTTTAATACTTAATAAAGCATTTTTGTAAAAACCATGGAGAAGGGAGTGATTATTAATCCCCTAAAGTAGGAGAATGGGAAAGAATCTGATATTTGAGCAAAATATCAGACAAATATTTCCAGTTGGTCTTTATGTGTAGCTGTGAAATCAGATGTGTGGCCCAGGCATCACTGGTGTGTGAGAAAGACAGGCTTTGTGACCAGGGAGCTTTATATGTGCAAGGCATAGTCTGACTTCAAGTATGTTGCAATGCAGAGTGTTTTTGATTTTCCTGTAAAATTAATGCTTTTTTATTTATTTTTTAAAATCATGACATACTGTTGTACAGAAAGGTCAGAAAAGGTACAATAAAATGTCACTATCTTTTGCTCAGGGAGGACAATCAGCACTTACTGAAACCAACAATCTTTTGTTACTGACTTCAGAGATTACAAGATTATCTCTTTAGACAAGTCATGCTATTGTGATACAAATAAAATCTACAGTGCTTCATAATGCCAGACTTCACCTACTCATGGGGTTAGCCTTTACTGATAATGAATAACAACATTAAAATTCAGCTTATACTTTCTGCCTAAACTATTGCTAGCAATCTTTCAAGACCTCCCTGTATGTAGTTTCTCTGATTATAAAAGACTGTAAATTACCAAACTGCATCTGCCATAAGCCGTTGTATAACGGTTTTATAGAGTAGTCTAACTCCTGTTCGTGCAAGATGTTTACTTATATAGGATTACAGATCCAGCCATCACTTTACAGGGTGCAAAAGTGAATTCCAATTGTATGTTTTTAAACTATTTTAGAAGTCTAATAAAATTTTAGTCAACATCAGTCATGAAATTCATTCTGGGCAATCTCATAACTTATTCATTTTGAGGTAAAGCTTATGAAATGACACAGCATAGATATGCTAAATGGAAACTATTCACTGATCCCTTAACTGTGGCCATTGTTAAAAACTGGAAGAGTGTAGACTAAATCTGATTGGTTATTGCTATTTCTCCAGGCTCTGAATATGGAAAAGATTCTTTCAAATCTTCCCTGCTGCTTTGATAGATAAACTATATATGGGAAAATAGATTTGCTTATGAAAAACTATGAAGTCTTATAAACACTTCATGGATGCTGCAGTTGACAGTCCATGTTTACAACTTGAGGATTTAGAATTAGTACATTTCGATAGGAATATAGAAATAATGAATTCTTTGAAATATAGAGGTGCTTAATATATTAGAACATATGCTTTCCCAGTTATTCAATATACCCAACATTTGTTTGTATTTAGACATATTTTAATTCAAAAGCCTATCTTCTTTGCAACTGGGTCATACTTTCAGGATGACTAGAGCTGCCTGTTTAGCAAAGATGAGTGCTAGAAAATAAGCTGCTTTAAGCTCTCTTAAAAATGTAGACCTAGGTCTCCATTTTGCTCCTTTTGGGCTCTATAATCTTCAGCTTCAGCATTGTTACATGCCTCAGCATTATTTGATCTCATCTTTCTGATCCTTAAAAAAGCTTAGAAGCTTCTCAGAAATCATAATGTAGTATCAAGTTGTCTGTTAAGTTCCTAATTAAGCAACACAAGTAAGAAAGGAAGGAAATATATTTATAATGGAGAATATAGTGGCAAAATGCATTAAGTGATATCCATTAGAGGACAACTGGGTTTGGCAATACACTCTATATTCTTTCCCATTGATAATAAGCAGAAAGCACTATTTCCTTGAAAGAATGAAGAATGGACACATCTCAGATTGTTTTGCTCCTAATGATTAGTCCTCTTTAAAAAAAGATTGAAAAGTAATTCACTTCACCTTATTAATTCATTTGGTCTTTTTTGACATTCTTAGTCTTTTTGGTTTAATATTAAGAACCTTTCAGAATTAGTTGTTTATCTATATATATATTAGGGCTGTCAAATTATTAAAAAATTGATTGGAATTAGTTGAGTGATTTTTTTTTAAATAGTCACAATTAATTGCAATTTTAATTGCACAGCTAGAAACTCAAAATTGTGCACAGAAGAACTTAAAGTAATACAAAATTATTCAGGAACTTTGAATGCTTGGGGGGTGGGAATGGGTGTGTGTGGGGGGGTGTAATTTGTGAAGTTGTGGGTGTGTATTTGGGTTTAGAGACTGAGGAAGGGGGTTTCTGCATACCCTGACAGGATGTGGTATAGGGTCAGGAGTGGTAGGTCAGGAGTGAGGGGCAGCAGCTGGGCTGGGGGTGCGGGGGCTGTGGCTTGGGCGTGAGGGACAGATACACACGTGCATGCACGCGCGCGCACACACACACACACACACTCTCTCTCTCACCACCCAGCAGGGAAGTCTGGATGGGAAAGGAGTGTGGGGAAGGGAAGGGGCAGTGGTGCAGATTGAAGCCCCCAAAAGCAGAGGGAGTGGGCAGAGGCTGGGGTGAAAGAGCCTGTGGCTGGCTCATCCAGGGGCACAGGGGGGTGGGGGCTCCCACTGGATGAAAAAACCTAGATATTGCTGCACATACCCCAAGGCAGGCATGGGGGGGCACGGATTTGTGCATGGGGTGGAGGTAGTTGCCTCTGCCTCAGGAGCTGTGAGCTGGCTGCACCGCATCCCCTACCTGTCCAGTGGTGGAAGGCTCCTGGGACAGTAGCAATGGGGCACAGAGCCCCAGCTCTCAGTGTCACCCCACCTCCACTCCATGCCCAAATCTGGGAGTACATGCCCCCCATGCCTCCCCTGAGGTGTGTGCTGTGGTGGGAGCCCCCCTATTCCCCTAGATGAGCTGCCCATGGCTCTGTCCTGTGACCTGCCCTGGCCCCAGGGCTCCATTCATATGTGTACATGTGTGTGTAGGTCCTACCTATATTTATTGAATTTTGTCCTATTTCAGATTATTTCTCCACAATGTTAAGACCATTTTGTGTTTTAATCCTGTCTTGCAAAGTGCTGGTAACCCATCTCAGTCTGATATCTGCAAATTTAGGGTTTTCTCTATTCCAACATTGAAGTCATTAATGAAAATATTGAAAAATCCTGGATGCAGATATACCCTTGTGGGGCCCCATATAATGCATCCATCTAATGTGACAGTGAATCATTTGACAACTACCCTCTGAGTGCAGTTTTCTGAACCATTGTGCACCCTTTGTACAGTAGTTCCAGTTAGACCATATTTTCCCAGCTTACTTATGAAAAGGTTATCCGAGACAGTGCCAAAAATCTTACCAAAGTAAAATTATACTACATCTACTGAACAAGGATCATTACCCTTTCATAGACAGAAGTTGAGTCTGTTATGTAAAAACAACCTATTTTCTTATCATCTAGATGCTTACAAATAGATGGTTTGATTATTTGATCCTGTATCTTTCCAAACACTGAAGTTGGGCTTACTCATCTGTAATTCCCCATGTCTTTCTTTATTTCCTTCCTTCCTTTATTTATTTTAAAGATAACCATTGTGTTTGCCTTTTTCCAGTCTTCTGGAACTTCTCCATTGGCTCTGAGTTCTCTAAAAACAATCACTAATGGATCTGAGATAGCTGCAGCCAATTCCTTAAGTATTCTAGGGTAAATGTCATTAGGTCCAGTTAATTTGAAAATACCCGAGTTTATCAAAAGGGCTGTAACTTGGTCCTTCCCTTTTTAGCCTGAGTTTTTATCCTCTTGTTCCTGATGCTAATACTGTTAAACCTTAAGATCACTATTAATCTTTTTAGTGAAGACTGAACAAACAAACAAACAAACATTAAACAACTGAGCCATCTTAATGCCTTCTGTTCCTAGATTTTCCTTTTTTACTGAGTAGCGGACTAACCCTTTGCTTGATATTTTCTTAATACTAATATATTTAGAGATTTTTGTTCTTGCTTACCTATATGCCTCTTATAAGTTGCATCTCCTTTTATATGTTGGCTTTCCTCTTTCTGTCCCTATATGCTCATACTATTCTTTTATATTCATCCTTTATGATTTGACCTAGTTTTTACTTCTGGTATGATTTTTTTCTTCAGTTTCTAGACATTGAAGAGCTCACCATTTAGCCAGGTTAGTCTCTAACTATGCTTCCTATCTTTCTTTTGAAGTAGGATACTTCACAATTTTGCCCTTTCTGTTGTTTTCTTAAGAACCTGCCAACTACCCTAAACTCACTTTTTCCTCCGACTTGCTACCCATGGGATCTCACCTACCAGTTCTCTGAGTTTATCCATCCCCTCAAGCAGCTTCTATCTCCACAATGTTCATTAATACTAATGGAATGTATGTGAATAAAACCTGACAAAATACTTACTCATTCCTTAAGCTTTTCTTTCTACTCTGAATGTCTCAAGAGCTTTTTTCTCACAGACATTACACTTGAAAGTGGCATTCTTCAAGCATGACAGTGCTGCCTACAGAGATATATTATGCTGGATTTCTTGCCTCATAAGGTCCAGCTGTCATAATCTTTTTAAATCTTAAAAATACAAATTAGTTGAAATTGCTAATAGGTCATAGACAAGCCTTGAAATTTTTGAATATCATTGCCACTTGTTTCCCTTTCAGCAGATATTTCCAGTTGTCTACATAATCACATACAGCTCTTCTGCTTCTTCAACATTACTTTCTGTGCTTTGTTTTTTTTTTCATTTTTGTACTTCATTTTTCATTCGCCCCTCTTTGCGAATGTTTCAGTAGAATATGTTCAACATTGCTAAATAGTTTGAGCCATGTCTGTCTCTATTCATTGTGATGACTGCATTCTTTTGTCTGTATTTGTCTTCTTGGCTCCTCAGCTCTGTGCTTTTCAGTAATGTTATTTGCTTAAGGATCACTGTATTTTTCTTTGAGTGTGTGCATTCTTTTCTGGTAGTTCTTAGTTCTGGGAATCTTTCTGCAAATAATAGAACAGCCTGTATCAGCTTGTGGAAAGAGTCTAGTGACTAAGGACCAGATTTTCTTTTGTCTTTTGTATAGATGCAGGAGGGTAGAATGGATTCAAGGCTTTCTTCTTTCTGGCACTCTGTTGAAAACTCAGAGTTAAACTGGTGCTCAGATCAATGAGAAGATGTCAGATGTTCAATTAGCAAGGGCATCATCTCTTCTGTTCCTTTTCACTTTCTCTGTGGTGTCACTTATGCTGTAGCAATTTATGCAGAAGCAGCTCATGTACAGAGCCCCAAGGCCATTCAAGTCTTTTGTTTTCCTCCCAGGGTACATCTGGAGGAGCAGCAATAGTAGTAGGCTTCCAAAATCTTATGTGTTTCACCTGTCCTTAAATAACCTCTGGACCACAGCTGCAAGTTTGGTCATGTCACCCTACAAATCACAATAAATTATGTTGCTTGAGAGCAGTGTTCTCAAGAACACTCACTGTATTGGATGGCCTGCTGATTACAATAGCCATGACATCATGTCCATTCTGGACTGTAGGTTGACCCTACTGAATAACAGTGACAGTGACATTAGCTTGTTCCACACTAATTAGCCATCCTGTGCTGCTTCACCGATGTGGCTACACTGCTTCCGGTTAAGGAATCATTCCACTTGGAGCAGTCCACTTGAGATTGAGTTTACAGTAAATTCTGTGTGCCCAAAAGGACCTTCTTGTTTCTGTCCTTTTATTGAAAAAAGAGTCTGTACTCCAAAACTTCTCACCTGCAGTAAGCACTCCAGACTACATTGTAAGAGAGGCAAATGGTAGGAAATATGGCAAAGGACCAGGAATATAAATATATTTGTCATAGGGAACAGGGCATAAGATATACAACAGTTTTTTATACCTGTAAAACAAGTCCACTAAATGCAGATTATCCAACTTGTTTATACAGTTTGTTTTATTTGACTCTTTGCCTGCTTGTATGTGTGTCCTCTTTTGTTATTTTAAACTTAAGGGCATAATCCAGTTTCTGGTTTTTGTCTTGTATCAAGTTCCACTTTATTTTCCAATGGATTGATTTGCCCTTTGACTTTCTCTTTTGAGTCTTTTATTCTCACCTTATATTTATACTGTGTGTGTCTGTAGTAGAAAGGTTGGTGAAATGTGTGTTAGCTTGGCTGTTAATTAGAAAACCGATACATGTTTTCATACTTGCATTCCATTTTTGTGCAGCACACAGATGCCTGCCACATAGTCTCATGTCACTGTGCCATATGAAGTGCATATACATATTTACCAGCCATCCATTAATCAATCCCCACTTCATGACTTCAGGCATCTATTAATTCATCCTTTCTTCACACATCCCTTCTTTTAATTCTATACACATCAGTTCCCATCTCCCTTGTCTGATGTACAGTATTACTCTCATGCCAGACATTGACAAAATTTACACTCATTTTAACCAGTTATTTAATTCTCAGAGTGGTCTGGTTTTGTACCATTTTGGGCACCTTAACTGCGTGTGTATTTAAAGATAGGGTATGTATCTTGTGTTGAATACAGACCTGTGGGTATAGTTTCAGACACATGGGTTAAGTACAGAGGTTCAGAAACCCAAGCCAGAATTGATTCAATCATCACAGGTTTTTCTAAGCTGCATAGTTTGAATAAATAATAAACTGAACTGACATTCAGTGTGCACTGGCCCACACCAGGAACTTGGGGATGCTCACACGCACCACCCCACATGGCCAGCTGCCTAAGACTGCTAACTCAGCCCATGCCTGAAAATCTCTCCCCAGCTCCTGCCTCTGAGGCAGGAATGGGGAGAGGGAACACACTACCCAGCCCCCGCCCACCCCCCAGGTGGGGACTACCTGGCTTGGGAAAAGCCCCTAAACGCCTGCAGGCTAGCTAGCTGGGGTCTGATTGGCTCAGTCTCCCTGCTCCCCAGCCCCATGCCTTTGAGAAGGGGTGGAGGGAACCCACACACTCAGCGCAGCACTGTCCCCCTCCGCCCCTGGCCAGGATCTACCAAGTGAGAGCGAAAGATCCCACAGGGGTTTTATGTTCCCCTTCAGCCCAGCGTGCCAGGCTGGGATGAGCTCAGTTTTGTCCCCTCCCCAGCTCCCACCTGTCAGAGGCAGAGAGAAAATGAACCAGGTCAGCTGGGCATTGCCCCCACCCTAGTTGTGGTCTGCCTACCACAAGTGGGGGGAAGCCCCCGCTAGGGGCTTTTCTTTCACCTGCAGCTCAGCTCACTCCCAGCACCTCCCCACTCCCAGGAAGGGAGGTAGGGTGGGGGGAATGCACCATCCCAGCCTGGCACCAGACCCCCCAGCAGTCAGGGTTTGCCTCACAAAGTGGTGGGGGGAAGGGAGAAAGCCCCCACTGGTGGTTTTTCACTCCCCCACAGCCAAGCTTACCAGGCTGGGATAAACTCAGCCCTGCCTCTTCTCCAGCCCCCACCTGTGAGAAATGTGGCAGGGGGGAAGAATACAGCAGCCCAGCCAGGCACTGGCCCCCACAGCTGGGGTCTGCCTGATGTGGGGGGAAGGGGGGCATTCCAGAGGCTTTTCACTCCCATAGCCTGGTTCACCAGGCTGGCATGGGCTCAGCTCCACTCCCTCCTTAGCTCCCTTGCCTGTGAGAGGTTGGGGTGGTGAGTAAGGAACACATCAAGCTGCCCTGGTCTCCATAGCTGGGGTCTGCCCAGCACAGAGAGGTTAAAGCTCCACAAGCTTTTCAAAACCACATAGCTTAGGGTCACCCATAGCCTGGTAAGCCAGGCTGGGACTGACTCATCCCTACACCCTCCCTGGTGGGAGCTTTTACCACCCCATGCCAGGCAGACCCAAGCTAGGAGGGCCTCTTCCAGGCTGGTGCATTCCCTTCCCCACCCCTTCCCCTGCCTCTCACAGGAAATGGGGAGGGCTGGGGAGGGCTGTTGCAGTGGTGAAAAGCCCTCACTGATGGGGCTTTCCTTCCCCTCATCCTATACAGATGTGGGGGGGGTAGAGAAGTCTGGGGATCCATTCCCTTGCCCCCCATACTGTCGGCAGGGAGCAGAGGCCTTGCCTTAGTTCTGTGGTAACTGGAGGAAGGTCCAGCCTTGCTCACCTGGAGCATACAGCACAGTTCAGGGCTGTAAAACATTTTTGGGTTTGCTGGGGGACTATGGGTCAACTTGAATTGGGAAAGGGATCTGGAACAGAAGTTCCATAAACTGGTTTGACCTAAATCAGTTAAGTTTGATACTATATCCATGCAGGCCATCTTGAAAGTGGTTAATGTGCATGTAAATTCTGTTCTGTTATAGGTTTAAGCCAGGTACAGATCACTCAAACTGGTTTATGTGTAACTTCTGTCCCTAGCTATGCTGGCAGAATGCTGAAACACATATACTTCAGAATCTTCTTAGCCCAGGAGGGTTCTTGATCAAACTACTGAGTGTTTTGGGTTTGACTATGAAAAAATTGTCATCTGGGAAATTTTGAACTACAATAAAAGACTGAAATTGACAGTTCTGGTTTAAAAGGAACTTTTTGCATTTGAACTGCACAATAAAAGCTTAGATTCCAAATACAAATTATTATGAGGCATTGAATACCTCTATGGTTGTGGAACTGAAGAAAATACAGGGCTCTGGCTATAAAGCAGTCTGCAGAAAACTCCTCCCTTTTCCAGTATATTACATCCTACAAAGTGCACTTCATAATATTCTGGAATTCAGAACACTGTGTAATCATGCAATTGCTTAAGTATAATTTAACAGCAAGCACTGGGTATAGTACAAATAGATCACTTACCTGAAAAAGGCACAGTTGAAGCCAAATTGTGTTTTCTACAGTTGGCCATATGAAGGATAATTGAAAGCTTCAGAAGGCACAAACCCTCTCCCCACTGTCTGGCACACAGCAGTACACTGCATACTGCAATGTCCCTACAGAATTTCAATACCTGCTGCGGGGCTAGGGTGACAGGAGAATTCTGCCTTTCTGTCACACTCCACAAATCACAACGAAGTGCATTGAATGCTTTCATTCAGAAACATATTCATGAATTCAGCCTCCCTTGTTTCTGGCAATAGTCTTCCAAACAGCTGGGACCCTTCAAATGGATTTTGCTTGAGTTTGTTTTTTAGCCATGGGTAGAGGTTTGAAGCCCCGCCCCCCCGGTCTGTTTTGTTGTTGTTTTGTATTTATTTGGTTGGTTTTGTTTTCCCAGGTCTCATTTTGATATTTCTGAGAGGATCAGGTCAGGGGAAGAAGCTGTTACTTTGTAACTTTTTCTAAGGTGGGAAAGTGCTTTAGTAGTCAGTGATTGTAAAGAAATATAAATCTCTACCTGGTGCTTTAATGAGGTTGTAATAAAGTCTCATTTATACTATATCAGCCTTCCATTTAGTATTCTACATGGAGGACAACCATTCCCTATATTCTCTTTCCATGGGCTACAACCTTCCCTGCATGTAGCTCAGGTCAGTACAGAATTATTATCAAATTTCCCTGAAAACTGTAAATTCTCAGTTTTCAATGTTAGCTAGTTTTTCAGGAGCCATGGGAACTCGATTCTCTTTCCCCTTCCCCCCCACCCCAATTATACTGGTTTAAACAGAATTTTGACTTGCTTAATTAGCTTCTCTAGAACTGCTAATAACCACACAGCCTCCACTGTGAACCATGTAATTATTGTGACATTAATTCTCTCCCTGGGATATTTTACTCTTGATGTCATCATTGCTCCTCTTCGATCTCTGCCTTGTGATTTTACTACTGCAGAGAAATGAGCATCGGGAGATGTGCCTGAATATTATCCAGTATCTTTGGTGTCCTCCCATGTGATGCAGACCTTGTCTCAAATATGCTGGTTACTTGTGATACAAATGTTAAAATAAAACAGTAATACATTTCAGGAAAACTATTAAAGCTATTTAAATGCTCTGCAACTTCTTGCAGCTGTTTACAGGTTTGCTTATTGCCCCATTTAGGCACAAAGCTCAAAAGGTTGAAAAGTCACAGGTCAATCAGGAAAGATTTTGTCCCTGTTACTTAAATAGTGTGAGCTTTTGAAGAATATCCTTCCCCGTGCCTATCTCTGCTTGTGACACCTTTGTGTTTCCCTTAACCTGGAGCTGCCACTTCCCAGCTTATTTTTACAATACAAGACCAAGCAGGGATCAACCAGGTGTCAGTACATTCAGACCACACTTCCTTCTCTATGTCATATCCCTACATTGTGTACCAGGAGAGAATCTGAAATCAGAAGCTTCACCTAAGGATACCCTGAAATGATAACAGGTGCATTAGTAAGGGAAGTGCAAAGCAGGACTTACTACTTGGGAAAATCAGAATCAGTTTTCATACAGAGAGGGGCTTCTGGAAGTGGCATTTTGGGAAGTCCCTAACAGTTTAAGGGCCCTTGAATGCCATTGTGTTTGGGCTTTAGTGCAGATACCATTTGTCTCAAAAACTTTCCCTGAGGTTTGAACCACCAATTTCTTGCTTCCTGAACTTGCTTCCTACCTCCTCAGATCTTGGAACAGTGAGTATGCCCACATGCATCTTGCTCTGGCACCTTTCTGAAGGTATTGGGTTGTTCTCCAGAATCTCAGCTTTCTTTTTTAATTTTTTTAAATAAAGGACTACTCTAGCATTTATGGTTTTGGAGAAATCCATCCAAAAAAGTAAAATGAGTGTATCCTATGCAAAGATATTTAAATAAACCTGGAGGGGAACTGGAATATTAATTCTGAGAAAAGCTGCTAGGGTTTGTATTGCAATCTCCCCTGTGTATTAACTCAATGTTGATAATTAAAATGTATACATTGTTAATTATTTCTTCCTCTGTAATCCTTCCTATTTTCTTATACCATCTCCACAAATGTATGAGTGATACCGCATTTTGGTGACTTATGGGTGGCTTTCATATGATGTTTGAAAGAGCACCACCAGCCTGTGCCCAGATCTTTCTCTGCAATAGAAGAATTAACAGGGGGCATGATAGCCTTTCATTCTGCCAATACAAATTGCAATAGGTCTTAAGTGAGTATTTTATTCCATTTATTATTAAATATTCCTAAATTTGCAGGTACATTGCATAATGTCTTGTAATAATGATTGCTTGCTAATAGTCTTTAAATAAGATTTTACTCCAGTATTAACAGATGGAGATTCCCCACAGTAGATATGATCAGGATATTCTTTCCTCATTGCTAAGGCTTGTTATACAAATTTATATTGCCTGCATTTGGCCTGTTAAAATCTAATTTACAGTTTCTGCCCCAAGAGGATTAGAAGTTGTGCCTCTGTACTCCACTGTGTATCCCTGAGAAACAATTAACTTCCTAACTGTGAATTTTTTCATGGTAAATTGGCTCAGTGATAGAAAAATAAACACATTTGTTTTCAAGAATTGCTGTAGGGAACAAAAAGTCATCATTTTTTTCTAGACAAATGCATTATAATGGAGCCAGTATCGATATTAAAAGTTGCCATTTTGTATATTATACATAGCATACTTTGGGGGTTTTACCTTTAACCACTTTATTGCTATTGAATGCATGGAGAGAACATTCTTTACTATTAAATGACACCTGGTAACTGAACCATCCAAAATAATAATAATTCCAAAATGGCAAAACAACTATAACAAAAACCAAGTAAAATTACAAGTTCAAATGGAAATTCTAGGCAAATCAGTTAATGTTTCCCTTGTACACTGTATGTGTTTTTCTATTCCCAAGATGGTCATAACACTTATTTTCTCTTTAACTCTTTCACTAATTTAGCAACCTTTCCACTGGAATGCCTTAGCTGGGAAAATTGGAGAGCTATGTTACATAAGTATGTGACCTTTACCTTTTAATCTTCTACCATTAATGTGATTGTTGTCTACTGCCCCTCATTTATAAGACGGGGTTTACCACCTTCCTTAACTTAAAGTAGTAGAGAAATGCATTTAGATGTGTAATGAGAATATCTGGTTATAAAATATAAGCCACCAATATTTTTTGAAAGAATATTAAACATCGCATTTTATGACATATATCAATTGCTTACTATTAGAGTATGAAATCTAAATGCACATTAGGAAGACAACATCCTACATGTGCCTATTTTGGCATTCTTGAATCTTTCTCTGGAGTTTCTGGTCCTCCCTACTGTTGGAAAGAGAATATTGGGTCCATGGACCTTGGCTTGGAAATGATATAGCGATTGCTATCTCCTATCTTTTACATTTCTGTGACTTATGAAAAACCTTTATTTTTTCCTATAATATTGTTTTTACCTACTGAAGTACTTCTGTATTTGAAGTACTGGCAGGACAAAAAATACTAGAAATGCATAAAGCCACTCCAGTATATTCTTGAAGGACAACTGGATCAAATTGTTGGCTTCAAGTATGTTCTCTCTAGTCTCCAATAGATTTTAAGCCTGTTGTCAAGATGAGGAGGCTAGAGATCAAAAGAATCCCAAAAAGTTAAAAAGAACCAACAAAAATAAATCCTTTTTACAAATATACAGTTGCTGACATTATGAAGAGTAGGCTGAAAGAATGAAAAAGAGTGGGGGAAAAACCTGTGCGATAGGAAACTAAGAAATTATCCCCCCCCCATAATTTCTTGGTAAGACTTTTTTTTTTAAAGACCAGATTTTCACATGGTTGGTCTTATTGTTTTTAAGATACATGTTTTTAATAGATTTGATCTAAATAGATAATACTTTGTTTTAACAAAACTGCTGTATTACTGATTACCAATATTGTGCTGAAGGGATGTGAAAGTGTCAGAGCAATTGAGACAAATCACAATTGATATACAAAGGGGATTATTACATAAGGTATAGCATGAGAGTGGGAAGATAATGTGATTGCATCCCAAATATAATCGGTGCTAATGTCTGAGACTTTAAGGGTGTGTCCAGACAAGTGTGCACATGCTTCTTGCACTGTCTCAGACTGGTTTGGAACACTGCAAGAGGCACACTGGGAACAAAAAAAAATAAGGGTCCCTGAACTGAATATGTGCAGTTCATGTGGAACCTTCTGCTTTCAGGCAGCTTGGGGCCACTTGGCTGTCACCTGTGACCCCACACCACTTGCAGGACCGCCTGCCATGCCGGGCAAGGACCTGCATGCACAGACCTGCACCCACTCAGCCATGTGGTAGTCCTCAGATGGACAGGCTCCAGTAGAAGTTGAGGGTTGTGGGGGGGAGCAGCTACAAGAGGGGCACGACTAGGGGCATGCTCCCTCTCTCCACTTGGTTGCTGCTGCCCTCCCCAGGACTCTGCCAAACTTCGGGGAGCAGGATCCCTTGAGGTCATGGGGGGTGGGGCTCATAGCTTTGTCTGAGGTAACAGGGTGGCTGAGGAGGGAGATGTGCTGGTGGTAGGGGAACCCCTCTTGCTAGTGAGACTTATGGATGTCCTCCCTGCCTGGCGCATGGGGCACTCATGATGCAAGCACCCAAGAGCATGGCACTGGAAGCATGGCAGGTCCCCCAGCATATAGAAAATCCTCACCAGGCCCCCCGGTAAGGAATTGCTGGGTACTCCTCAGCCTCTAGCCAAGCACCCACTGCCAGCTGGATCATAACCTGGTGACAGGAAGAGCACCCATGGTGGAGGCTAGGGTCTCAGCACCCCAGCAAGAGGGCCACCACTGGGGAGCTAACTCTCCCCAGGGTTTGGAGATGGGAGAGCAGTGCCCAATTGGAGATATAAGGTGGGACAGAGCTGAGGACCACTCTGATTCCCAGCTCTTCTAGGAGCTCAAGGGGGACATACTTGCCCTCCACCACAATCCCTGTCTCCACTGCCTTTTGTGCAGCAGCCTCCAAGGCAAGGAAAAAGACCCCCTTGCCATGAAAGCAGGAGGGTACCACAATCTTGGGGGCCTCTACTACATGAGCCAGGGTTTTCACCCAGGTCTCAAAATGCAGGGCCTCCCACCTGGGCAGTCGGCACTTTACCCTGTGCCTACAGGTGGGTGCCAGAAAGGGAGCCCCACTGCCTGAGCAGGAAGGGCCAGCAATAGAGGGTCCAGGTCCTGAAGCTTTGGATCACCCTGCAGCTTCCTGTGCATAGCTGCAGTTTCCTCACTGGGTGGCTTCATTAGTGGGGCCGGAGCTAGGGTCAGGGATAAGCTAAGTTGGTGTGGTGCATCTGGTCCCCTCATGAGCTGGTGTTCTAGGCTTGGGGGCAGGGTCCTTGCCTTTCCCTCCCCCAGCTGTGAAGCCCTTCCTACTGCCTTTGCCCCTGGCCCCAGATGGTGGGAAAGGGGGCTTGGGAAATCCTCCAGGAGGGGCCTGGCCAGGGGAGACCCCCTGGCCCTGCTGGAGTCTCACCTGCCCCCACAGCAGAGGTTTCAGACTTCTCTACCCCTGGAAGAGGTTGTTTGAACTCTGCCTTCGGGGGTGGGGGCTACAGGGGCATGCATCCCCTTCGGGGCTTGGTTGGGCTCTTCCCCCTTGGTGGGGGCTGTATGTTCTGTGGAGGAATCTTTCCTCCCACACCAGAAGGTTCCTGCCCTACCATTGCTTTACATCAGGGAAGGGAAACCAAAAAAGAAACCCAAAGATACAGTGGGGCTGGTGAATGTAGTAGGGGCAGGCTGGGGTTGTGGGTGAAATCCGGGGGGGGGGGAGGGGATGAAGCTCACAGAGCTATATCCCCCCCCAGGAAAAAATCTGGGAGGGCTATACTTGGGAAATCTGGGGGAGGGTGAAACACATACACCCACACACAAGGACTGGGGAGATTCGAACTGGCTTACTCAGCCATGCAACAACCACCAGGTCGGGGGAGGGGACTACAGGACTTATCACACAAGGTCTAAACACACAGGGAAGGCTGCTGAGACAGGTGTAAAAGATGGCTGGAGTGGTAGAGGGGCTTTGTTTGTTGGAGAACAGTTCAGAAGCCCCTCAGGCCTCCAACTAGTCACTCAGGCAGGCAGGGAAACAAAGCAGGATTAGATGCAGTGAGGCAGCTGTGGGGGAGGGCAGGAGCAATCAGTCAGTTAGGGAGTAGTCCAGTGCAGGTGTGGTGTTGAGTGTTGCAAGGTGGTGCAGCAGGGAATCTCCCTCTCTGAGAGGGGGCAGCAATGAAACAGATGGCAGCAACAGCAGCAGTGTCCAGTTCAGCCACTCAGGGTATGCTTCTGGTGAGAGTGGAGGTGAAGGTTGGGGTTGGCCTTCCAAGGCAGCTGGAACAGGCAAGGCATCTTTAGGCTTTGGCAATAGGGGTAGAGGAGGGGCCCACAGGCAGTGCAGGCTCCCTCCCCAGGCTGTCCTCCAACCACAGCTTGATGTACCAGGCTGGAAACAGGGGTGCAGAAGCTGAGGTGTGGTGCAGCAATATGCAGCAGAGGACCCCCCCGCCCCCATGGCAAGAGGGCAGCAGCAGCAGCCACCATCACTGCCCAAGGCAGGAAGGGGTGTAGCCAACTTACTCCCAAAAGCTCTGAGACTAAGCTATCAGCTAGCAGTAGCCATAGGCAGGAAAGAGCCTGGCCTTCTTCTCCCCAGATGCTCCTGAGACCAAGCTTGCAGCAACCAGCAGCAGCAGCTGCCTGGGACAGGAAGGGGCATAGCCAACTTCCTTCCAGAGGCTCCTTCTCCCTCAGAAGCTCCCAAAGGCAAGTAACCCTGAGCTACTTCCCAGGACAGCTTTTTATACTGCTGGCACAAGTGCTGGCTCCAGGCTCTAGCTCCCCCTGGGTGCCGATCTGGGAGGAGTTGGGCAAGGTTATTTTGCCCCAAGTGGCACAACTTTCCCCACACCAAACTGCTTGTCCAGGCATGTGCACTGAGGCAAAAATCCCTGGTTCAAATTTATGCCGTTCCTATTTGGGCTGCTGTATGCATGTGTGTCTGCATGTGTGGAAGCACCAAAAAAATCTGTGACAACTAAAACATGGGTTTCAGTTCATTCTTGGTGTTATCCTGGGTCACTGAATCCAATGAGACTTTTTTGAGTGACATCTGTGGTGTGGTATCTGAGTGCCTAAAGGTTACTTCATTGTGCCAGAAGAATGTAATACACATGAGCTAGGGACAGAAATTACACACAAACTGGTATAAGTGATTGGAAACCAGTTCAAATCTGTAATAAATCAGAAGTGCAGCATACGTAAACCATTTTCAAAATGACCAAAACAGTTTAAAATAAACTTGGGTGGATGTAGTATCAGACTTAACTGAAGTACTGTTTCCAATTCTGGGTGCTGCATTTTAACAAGGACATGGAAAACTTGAGAAAGTCCAGAGAAGGGATACTTGTATGATCACCATACAAGGGAAAACTGAGGGACCTGGAATTTTTCAGCCTGAAAAGAGAAGGTTGAGAGGTAGCAGCTTACCACTATATTAGGGAAGTACATCAAGGGCTTAGTGAACAACTGTTCACCAGGGCACCCTTGGTGAAAACTAGGAGTAATGGCCACAAACTCCTAGAAGATCATTTCAGACTCAACATTAGGAAAACATTCTTCACAGTCAGGGTATCCAGACTGTGGAATAAGCTCCCTCCAGCAGTGGTGCAATCACCTACCCTGGAGATCTTCAAGAGGAGACTGGATGGTAAACTTTCTGAGGTCGCCTGACCCCAGTTATCTTTCCTGCCTCGTGCAGTGGGCTGGACCTGATGACCTTCCGAGGTCCCTTCTGGCCTTACAATTGATGAATCTATGATTTAAGTAAAATCAACATAGTGAACTTCTGTCCCAGGTCCCCTCCAGATTCAAGTCAACTCATAAATCACCAAGCATCCCAGGCTACTTTGCAGTTCATCTACAAATCCCACACCTTCCGACAGGGTGGGCAGGCTAGGCTTGCTCCAGGTGAGCAGGGAGGTATGCTCTAGCACTCCCTGGCTTCTGGCCTGGGCCACTGCAGGCACATAGCTGCATTTCCAAAATCAAAAGTGATTGTCTGTTCACTTGCTTGTTGTTCACAGAGCTTAGACTAACTGTGAAGATTGAACTGATTCCACCTCAAGCTTTTTGACTATCTGTACTTGGCCATAGGATTTATAAATAATTAAATAATTATATTTAATTGTATAAACTGTCCCTAGATATTTCACTGGGCCTCCTTTTTCTCTTCATGTCTGCTCTTTCTTGCAAGCATGTGTGTGTGCGTTTCTCCTAGACTCTTTGTCATTGTCTGGCCTATTTCTTATTTTCATTTTTTTTTCTCTTGACAAAGCAGTGAGTCCTGAGGTCTAAGACTTATTAGTAACTTTGCAGCCTAGCCAGCCAGGTTTTTACACAAGACTTAAATTACAAAGCTAAGCTTATACTCTAAGCTAACAGTGCTGGAACATGATACAAGCTGAACAGTTTTCCAGTCCTTTTAACTGCTAGGTGTTTTTGCTGAAGAAAGAATGGGTGTCATATAAGCTGAAGTGCTACATAACTGGAATTGCCAGTGCTGTCAATATCTATGAATGCTGGTGCCTAGACAGTTGCTCAAGAGGAGTGGAGAATGAAGGAGGTTAACAGAGGCCTGGAACTGATCCTACTGCTTCCTTTTTCTATTTTGCAAAGTCTTTTCACAAAATGAATCATGTTAGGTGGGATAAAAGATTTAAATGAAGAAGGATTGCTCCAACTAAACCTCGACCTGGAAAACCTTTATTGCTTCAGAAAATCTTATTTTTCTGGACAACTCAACTGACTGAAAGAGTTGCTCACAGGCATAAGTATCTGTAGAAACTGTCCTTAATTGTGAGTTTGTTGATAGGCAGAAGGTAAGGCAGTGTGAGACCTTATAGTTCAGAAAAGTATGATTTTTTGTGTATCCAATAGCCTAGTTCATCAGATGCTATGAATGGACTTGCAAAAAGAAAAGATTTGGAATAGAGAGACATTTATTGACTGACTTCTTGCCTGGCTTCAGACTAACACAGCTAACCACCTCTACATTTTTAATAGGAGCCTGCTGTCAAGTCAGTGGCAATCAGGAGTAAAACTAATGAATTTGACAGACCAATTTGTGAATTTGTGAAAAGAAGAACACTCTTTCTTCCATATCTTTGCTAGATAAAGGAATCAAGACTTAAATTAGAGATCTTCAAACAAATCTTTAAACTATTCAATGTTATTTCATAGTGCCAGGGGTAGTAAAGGACTTTTACATTTTCTTTCTTTCTTTTTTTTTTTTTTTTAATTCTTAGAGTTTTATATGGCCCACTTCTAAATCTCTCTTATCCTTTTTGTTGGATAAGTACTGTTTTTCTGTTGAAAGTTGTTTCTTTTAGGCCTGTCTTTTAAACCTCACTTAAAAATGCATACTCACTAACTTCAGCAGCAGTATGAACTACATATGTAAGTGGTAAGATCCAGGAGAACTTTATTCAGAAAAAGCAGGGAAGAATCAACCAAACAATAGAGGCCTGAAGAGAGAAGACTTGCATGGATTCTACAGCTGCCTGAGATATTTCATGAGGGTTAACAGAGAGTGCATGAGAACCAGTCAGAGCACAGATACAGGGACACCCAGCTCTGGCTCATGAGAGTATTAAAAAAGGCCAAGAAGTTCAAGGCACTGCTTTCATTAAATCCATCTACAGCTCCAGGGGACAGAAGTACTCCAACCACCTAATAAGGTAGTAAGAAAGGAGAAACACAACTTATCATTGTATATTGTCCTGCCCTGCATCCAGGGAAAATTAAAACTTTATAAAACTTTAGGCAAATTGTGCCCCCTCCCCAGGTTTGCCCACCTCACCTCTTTCTACTCAGCTAACACAACACTGATGTTAGACTTTTTCCTGTGGGAGGATGTGAAGAGGCTCGTGGTATGCCTTTGGGATAATGCAGCAGCTCGAGCAGCAATTTACCTGCAAGGAGGATGACCACGCTGAGGAAGGAACTCCCAGCACACCCGGAGCTGGATTTATTGCCTCGGCAGGTGTGTCAGATTGGGTCCCCCAGACCTCCAAGAGTTGTTTCTGACTGGGCAGCTTGAGAAGTGGGGAAGAAGAGTGAAGGGGTGTGGGCTGGATAGACCTCCTGAAGACTAATCTTGAGAGGAAAACTTCCCTAGGAACGGGGCAGTAGGTTGATTGATCTGTGACCTTGGAGGAGCTCATTATCCAAAACAAGCATTAATTGCTGCTGTGCTCCTTCAATTACCATGGTGGCAAGTCAGTTAATTAATGAGAGCTATAAGGAGAGTGTGGTGGGAGCCGTGAGAGCTGGTGAGCTGCAAGCGGGGCAGCAGCCAAGCCTGCCAGTTAAGATTTTGTATTTATTTTCATTGTTTTTTTCCTTTGGAGCCAAGCTCCCCTGGGGATGCCTGTGGCTGGATCTGGCTGAGTGGGCACCACCCCTCCTGTAACCCAGTAAAGTATTAAAGCCATGGCAGGTGCCAGCTAGGAGGATCTGAGTTTGGCTAAGTCCCCAAAGTATTCTCTGTGGTGAATGTAGGCTCCTGGATGTTATTGGGGCACAAGGGACCACATCCCTGTGTGGTGATACCCCAACACAGGAGTCCTCATGGGTCACCTCAGAAGGTGAGTGGACCTGGACAATATGCCCTGTGACTTATGTCCTACTGCACCCACTCACACTACTCCTTGAAGGAAATATCCTAATGGGTTTCCATGGCCCTTGTTGGGGTCTTGCTTGACACAGCCTGACCTCCCTTTTGCTCTCTGGCTATCCCTTAGACTGAGCCTATTATTCAGAGTCACAGTCCATGGGGCTCAGCCATTCCTTCCTAACAATTCCCTTGGCAGGGATATCCTCATAACAGGACAGGGGGTCCCCATTACACAAGTATCTTGAACACTACTGATGAGAGAAAGTGAAGCAAAATTGAGAATTCCCTCCTGCTAATACTAATGCAGGTTTAGGGTGAGGATGTAAGGTCATTGTTTTTATCCTATCACCCCATGAGACTTGGGGTGAGGGCCCAAGAACCACTGCCCTTTGGTCCATCTGAATTTGAAAGTTGAATAGAATGGCCATGAAGAACCCTTTGACCACTTGTGGGGAAATGTGTCATTGTTTAACTCAGTGAAGAAAAAGCATGTGGAATGCTCCACAATACAGGAAAAATAAAATTGGGGTGGGGAGGGACTTTTTCCTCCTCCTTCCCTGCCCCACCAATTCCCGAGGCAGGTCTAAGAACAGCAGTTGTCTAAATCAACAAGCTCATAGTAGATCTTGACATTCACAGAGGTTAGATTCTATCCCACCTTCTGATGGGAACAGGTTAATAGTAAAAAAACAAAAAATGCCCATAACTATAACAGTATAAGACCAACTAACTTATTTTATTTTTAAATTATTAGTTTTTAAATTATGGTTCTCAAGCCATATCATAGCCAGTTGAATTCAGTAATGGCAGCAAACACTGTTTAGCCTTTTGGTAAGTATACTAAAGAGACAAAAAGAAATGGTTCTCCTTAAATGCAAAATATTGTACATATTATAACTGGGTATTTATTACATAGTACTCAACCAATGTGGCTTTTCCACATTTCTTTAATAAATGTATTAGCAGATATTGCATTACTTGACTCAAATTACAATAATTACTTCAAAAATGAGTCGCACAAACAAACAATAAAAACCACAAGGAAACTCATTCAATTGACAAAAGAAAGAAAATCCATTGAGGAGATTGGTCCAAATAAATCACTGGTGTAACTTCTTAATGAAATAACATCAAGGCATGAATTTGTTGAATTTTATATGCGCCATAATAATTAGATACACGTCAGCAGTGGTGCCTCTTTTTTTTCCTTTTCTCCCCTCTCCCCTCCATGTGTGTGCGTGTGCGTAAAGATAGATGACCTACAAAGGACGAATTTGGATTAGGGTGACTCTGGTGAAACAGTTAATGAGTTTCCAACAAATGTTGCATTTGGCCTGTGTTCATAAGCAAATGATCTGTACAAGCTAAGAAGGGGATAATCTTTGATGTAAAGCTGTCAAAAAGCATGCTTTTTTCCCCTTAAACAGAGATCCCTTCCACACACTCTGCTGTGCCCACACATTGTGTTGTGCTTATTTCTGTGAAATTCGCTTTGTTAAAAAGAAAATCTTTGTACATTTTGTTCCATCCTATTCTTTTTAAACACCGAAAAAGGGCAAAAACAACAATATACGGACAGATCTGGTGTGGTTGTACCTGAAAAGAGCTTGTAGCAGATGACAGCAAGAACATCATCATTGTGTGTGTGTGGTGGGGTGGGGGGAAGGGACATACATACTCTGAAACTCCCTTTGGGAGATAAAGAAAAGCTTAGCATATTAAAAACTCCTTCTTGAGCCCTACTAAGATTAACATTTATTTTTAAATATTTTATAGTTAATTGCATCATTCAATGCAGTATGGCTAGTTCCTTTGGGAGGGGATTTAGTCTCCTAATCAGTAAGGGAGCCTAGCAAACTTCCACAGAAATATCCTGTTTTTTTTTTTTTTAACTATAACCTCTGATTTTGCATGTTGTTCGTTCTAAAAGTTTACAAGAATCCAAGCCATTTCTCAGTTCTGTAGGTTGTTGGCACTGTCTTTTACATCCAATTGGTTGCTATGTACCTTTGTGCCAACAATTAAACTTGTTCTGAATTGCTGTTTTCCAGATTCCATTTAGAACTGTGTTGCCTAAAGGTTTCAGTTGCTAGGTAACACCCATTTCTCTCCTGGTTGCCATAGTGCCCCCTTCAGTGCAGAAACAGAGCAACTGGGGCCAAATTCATCTCTGGGATAAATCCACTGAATTCTAGAGAGTTGCATCAACATGAATTAGGCCTATTCCTTTTAAAACTTCCTTTCTTCTTCTCTTAGTTTCACAGCATAAGCTCTTGCTTCATAACTGCAAAGGGCAGCTTCAATCAAGCAGCTTCTGTCATCTTAGATGAAAGGGAAAAAAAATCTGCCTCCACTCTTACTTCCTATTCCTTTTGTAACAAGGAACAAACAAACAAAACAAACAAACAGTCTGCAAGACACTTGGGGCACCTACAGGCATTGCATTTAGATCAGCCTAACCAGGGTTAGGGCATTCTAAATGTCTAATCATGCAGGCATTTAGAAGGCTTAAATTGTCCCTCAAATAGCGCACCCAGTCTACGTTAGTTCACTTGAGGAGGTATACTACCCAAGATCGCTAGACAGTGTAAACCTGGATCTAGGAAAGGGTTAATCTGATCTTGCAAATGCCTACATGTGTTGTTAGTGCAGCCCCAGGGCTGGAAAAGCCCAGTTTCTCACCCCAGCCCCTGGGCTGTGCCTTCCTCCCTCCACTCAACCTCTACTGGCCTATATTTAGCCCCTCTGATCCCAACCAGCCTTCCCAAACATGCTATCCCCACCTTACCACCCTTCCTCCCCCCACTGTCACCTCCCTCTCTTATTTGCATCAGTTTCCCTTCCTGGCTTCCAAGAGTGGCTTCCAGAATGCAGTGCTCCTGATCTATGTTTAGGCGACTTAAAAGGAAGCTGTATGCATATAAATCAAGTGTGGCAAATGGCTGTACAGACCCTAAAGCAAACTAATGAAAAACAACAGCCTTCATGTTGATGCATGTCTGACACAGACTGCCAGTTCCTTTTGTTGGTGTAAATCTGCATTCTGTATTTACATCAATGCAGTCATGCCATCTTTTTGTTAGCTGAGGAACTGTCCTCCTGTATTTACTTTGTAACTCAAGATTCATAAATAATAGCAGAGGTTTCCATTAAAAAAGTATCAGGAATTTGCTTATCATCACAACTATTTCATATAAAACTAGGCAAATTTTTGGTTCACACCCTAATTTAAAAAATGGTTTTGATTGACTGGAAAATTTTGATTTAATACTTTATTTCATTTTTATATTACTAAAATTTTAAAACGTTCCTTTAATTTGGCCAACTCCAAAACAGAAACAATATTTTCACATGAAAAAAAAATTGAAACAGTCAAAGCAATATAGTAAACATTTTGGCATTTTCAAAAAAAATGTCCATATTTTTCCTGGCTAATCTGTTGGACACTTTTGACCTGAATTAATGGGTTGCTCCATTTCTCCCCTCAAAACTGTATTTTCATTAAATTTAACATTAGGTGAAAAAAAATATTAACCTGCTTTAGTTTCATAGGCAGATGTAAGCCAACATCTCTGCATTAATTTAAACTTGAGATTCTGGCACAAGACTGTACTCAAAATAAAGAAGTACTTGATCTCTAGCCCAGTTCAAACCCTGTGTATGTTCCTCCAGAAACATAGTTAGGTCAACTATCACACCCCCAGCAAAGGATTCTCCTTTTAAAGTGATAATTCCAGAAATCCCTATAGGTTTCAGAGATCAGAACATCTATATGCATATCTAACTAAATGGAATCACTGTTATTAATCTAAGTATTCAAATTTGCATCTTCTATTTATAAAAAGAAAACAGTTTTGAATGGAGAGGAGAGACTCTTGATGGTGACGAAAAAATGCTAAAGAGCCATAGAATATGCTGTCCAAATAATAATATTTTGTTTTGGTGATGGCTTTTCCCCCATAGATTTTTCTTCTTTTTTATCCTTATTTCAAATATCTCTACAGGGAAGGGAAAAGATTAACAAGCAAAATAATAACATTTATTTTCAATTTTTTTCCACATAAAATGATGGGACTCAAAGTTGGATAATTAAAAGGATTACTCTCCTCAACCCAGCAGCAAAAATAAGAATTTGTGAAATATCTTGGGGGTATGCAGAACCACAAGAAACAGGTACTGTCAATCAGATAGGTTCTCCAACTGGTCAGAGAAGTGACACCCTTTTAAATAAAAGTCAGAGGAAACAGCTAAGTGACCTGTTCTTAATTTGGCATCCTTCTAAGAAGCAATCAAATTGTAAAGCATGTGGATATGAAGGATCTGAGTCTTCTGTATTTATCAACAGATGATCTGAGGGGATGGTGCCTAGATTTATAGTAGGCAAGGCTAGGATTTGATGTTGCAGATTGGGTTTTTGCATTTAAAAAAAAATTACGGTATGAGTCCATGTTTATTGGACAAAATTGTGTCAGCAGTTGTTAATAGCACTGAGAGCCCCTAACTGAAATTAGGATCCCATTCTGTTAAATTTGGTATAAGTACATAGTAAGAAACAATCTCTTCCACAGATTGCCAGTCTTGCCTGTTTAGAACAAAAACAAAGTATGGAAAAGGAAAAAGAGGCACAGAAAGAAAAGAGAAAAAATACAGGTGACTTCCCAAAGGTCCCCAGCAAATTCATGGCAGACAGAGGAATAGATTCAGATCTCCTGAATCCTGTTCCAGTCCCTACCCTCTGGACTAGTGCTCTCCAAATTTTTTTGATTGGGCACCCCTATCAGTAAAAAAGTTTTGAGCGTGCACTCCCAATATATGTATATTTATATAAATATAAATATAAATAGAAGTTCTAATATTTTCTTCCCACACCCCAATGGATCGTCTTGCGCACCCCCTGGGGTGTGCACATCCCACTTTGGAGACCAGTGCTCTGGACCATGCTCCTTTTCCTGGAATAGATCTTGCGTGATTGATTGCATTTAAAATCGATTTATTTTTTAAATTTACTTTTCAGTAGTCTACATTTGAATGAGAACAAGCAGCAGAAGCTGAAGGTACTAGTACTGTTCATGAATGTACCATGGTAATCAAAGTCTTGAAAGCCTCATAAATAGTTGAAACAGTTTATCACAGCCCAAGGAACACTGGGGTGAAGGCACATACCACTAATCATAGGCAGGGAGCATTACTTGCTGTAGGGCTTCACTAAATCAGAATGAAAAAAAAATAGTCAGACATTATCTTCCTTGATATTTTGGTGTGGCATGTGATTTTCCCATACCCAGCATTCCTGCAGATACAGAAAATCCTATGTGCAAGTGCTGTGGTAAGGGAAATCAAATGTGTCAACACCTTCTACGTTCTCATGTGTATCAGTTTAAAACAAAACTTTAGGCTGAGTCTTTATCTTCCTTGCTTGTCAGTTTCTCTTATCACTTCCTTCTCTTATGTCTTTTTAATTTCTAGGCTTTTTCTTGTAGTTCCCAAGTTTTGTGTTTTATTTTGCAGTTTGATCCTGACAGCATTTAATTTTCCTTTCTTTATTTTTTCCCCTTCAGCATTTTCTTTAGTTTCAGATTTGATTTACTTTATATTTAGATTCCCCTTTCCCCCTTCTCTTTTAAATGCATCTTTTTATTTGTATAGTCTTTTAATTTGGTACTGCACACTTTGGGAAGTCACCTATTGTTTTTCACCTTCCTTTCATTTCAATAGCCCCTTACATTTGCCTTTATTTCCTAATCCATTGCACATTCTTCTTTGAATCCCACAATGTGTGTGGAGGGCTGCACATACCCAGAAGTCATGATGAAGGTCATCGGCAATGTCCCCATTCATGTTACAGGAGCTCTTTAAAATAGAACCCACTACTGAGCAAAATCTCTGCCTTCAGGTGAACTTCCTACACTACACAGTTATTAAAAATTATGTCTCATGAGGAGATCTCTAATTATTGGCAGAAATGAATTTTCCATCTTTAAATGATCATCTACTCTGTTTTTTCATCTTCTAGGCATTTGTGTTTAAGACATGCTATACACTAGACATGTTTATTTTCAGTACCATTGTTTCCTCTAGTTAATACCTAGTCTGGTCCTCACACTGGCCACTGGCATTGCCTTTACAGAAGCTACAAATTTTCTCCTTCTGTTTAAGTATAAGTTCCTGTTCTCAAGACAGCTATCCTTTTGACACCAATGACCAGATACTTTATGTGGACAGCTTCTCTTCCTTGTGTTTCCATAAGCTTGTCAAGCTTTTGTCTTCTTAACCATTCCTTCAAAAATATCCTCCACCTTTTTCCTCTGGTGTTGTCTGATGCCGTTTGTCTTCTTTATTCCTCCTTAAAATGCATTAGGTGATTGTAACAGTTTGCTGCCTCAGAGCCCTTTCAACCAGGGGTTTCCTGTTCCCTGAGCATCTCTGAGCAAGCCTCAGTAATGTGCAGTCTTTAAACCTGTTGGCCTTGGCTGCCTGAAGTACCTCTCAGCATACTTCTGTAACGTACAGTCTTTCATCAAACAGAGTAAGCTAACAAAAAATGTATTATCCTGGAACCTGGGATTGGTCTCCTGTGGCTTTAGCTTTTTTTCCCCCCAGGCTTGTCCTCCTTATAGCCTAGATGCCTCTTTCCTCTGGTGCTTCTCCTCCTAGTTCTGCCTGTTGGGGTTTTTGATTCCCAGTGACCCATATCCCCATTATCCTTCCCACAGCTGCAGCCCTTCAACCACACTAGCTTCCTTCTGGTAAGGGGACAGGCCATCCTATTACTGTGATAGTGTCTGCTTCTATCCTCTTATATTGCTCTATGTAGACAACTCTTAAATTTAGCTCTTTATTTTTCCCTCCTTCCCTTCTGTCCAAGGTTCACTTCCATCTCTCTCCAACATCTCTTAAATATCTTGCTACTACTCTGTTCTCTGCACTTTCTTTCTTCCAAAATCTTCTTTCATACCTCTTGTCTATCAGAGACAGCTTCTCTATTTTTCTTGTCATTCAGCCTTGGGATCTGCCTTTGATACATATCTTTCTTTCCTTCTTAACATTCAAGACTTGCTAAATCATATTTAATCTGTGATGTTTCTAAATTTGATCCCTTCCATTTAGTCTCCCACTTTAAAAAACAGGTTCATTTTTGGCTGTCTCTTATAAGTTTTACTGTAACCACTTCTGGTTTTGCCTTTGTACTTTTGCTCGCTCCAATTTATCCAATATTTGATAAGTGCTAATCTAACTATAACTGACTTCACTTGCATCCTGTTTGTTTCAGGATAAAATGTAAATTCCTTGTCTTCATGTCTGCCCTTATTTATGCCATAGGTCTCCTTACATCACTCCATATCAAATTGCATTCTATAGTTTTTGAATGTTGTTGCTTCTTTTGTCATTCATCTCATACTTGCTTAAATATTTGATTGTTACATGGCCTTCTAGGCTTGGGATAGTTTGCATCTTCCAAGAATCTTCAAATACCTCTTTTTAGAAATCAGTTTCCTTTGCCTTAACCTCATCATCCATTTCCATGCTGTTACTTTTTGTTTTAACACTCATCTGTCTGTTGTCTTCATGTTCCACATTTTTCTCACTTAGATTGTGAGCTCTTCAAATACATTTATGTCCTGGTTCTTACTACTTTGCATTCTTCTTGCAGGCCAAAACAGCCTTAATAGTAGTTTAACCAGCTTTGCGGATATTTCTGGATGAGGGGAGTACTCAAATGCTACACGTCTGACATAAACAGATCTACAGAACTCCCTCCAATCCAAGTTATCCTACACTACTGTTAATTCAGTGAGTACAAGTTAGAGTACTTCTGAGGTGGCTTTAAACTGTGTCAGGCTGGGACTGAATCTTACCTAGGCATAGAGAATTGCAGATGTAGCACTGAAGTTAAGAAGAACTAGCCCAGACCTTGGGTACATCAGCCATACCATGGCAGATTTTTACAAGGTTCTTATCTTCATTCTTTTCTTATTTTTAAAGACTAATATAAGTTTAATGTCGTATTTAATACATTGTTTCACACTTGCAAAATAGGTCTCAACTATGTTTAATTATTTTACATTTAAGACTTTAATCAACTCTGTGCTTCTCTTGCTTACGTTGTATAAAGTGTTTTTCTTGGGTCAGCCTAAAGGACTTGCTGTCACCTGTCCGAAGCTTTTCATTTTATAGGATCAAGATCAAAGGAAAGTAGAGCTTCAATGGACCTCACAAGATCTCATCTAGCTCTCTGCTCAAGGCAGGATTATCCCCAACCAAACCATCCCAGGCAAGTGTCTATTATGGCTTTTATATCTTACATGGCTGAAGAAGATATCTTACATGTATCTTCCAAGAATCTTCATCATAAGGTGGGGGGGTGTGTATACACACACACACACACATTTTTTAGGCCTGTGTGACGCTTCAGGTGCTGATTTGATTCAGAGGAGATCCATCCTGATTCAGTGGCCAAATCTCCAAATTGAATCAGGAGACCAGTAAAAAGGCCCAAATTGGTTTGAAGCTCTCCAAATTGATTTGGAGACCTTTGAAGATTTGGGCAGTCCCCACTCACTGCCACAGGGAGCTGGACCCAGACTCTATGCCAGTAAGTAGAAGGGGGGCTGGAGGAGGGAGGAGAGCACCATGGGGGGACTCTCACCAGACCCCATTCCCTGCCTGCTCCCCCAGCCCCCCTGTGTGCCCCACAACCCCGCTTGCTTTCCCAGCCTCCCCCCCATGGCTGCCCCACCCACCACAGCAACCTGTTCTTAAAAAAAAAAAAGATCCACTCACCAGCTGCTGCAGCGGTCATTAGGGCTTCTGAGGGATTGTGGCAGAGCCCCCTATGCAGCACAAGGCAGGGGGGCACAGCAGGGATGCTCCCCACCCACCTGATAGCAGCCAGTAATGAGGGGCATTTTTTAAGAGACAACACTGGGCTTGGACAAGGCAGCCATGGGGCAAGTCTGGTAAAGCAGGCAGAAGATGGAAGCTCATGGCAGAGCGCCTCACACAGTGCGGGCAGCAGAAATTGCCCCCCTGGCCTGGCAGCAGCTGGTGGGTGTGGGTTTTTTTTTGTTTTTTGTTTTTTTAAAGAGCCGAGAACTGGGGCTGGGAGAGTGGGCATGGGATGGGGACTGTCACAGGGCAGGGCGCACGAGCGGCCGTGATCTCCCCTTGCATCCCTACCGTGCCAAGTTGGGTCCCGAACGCACCCTCTTTCTCTCCCGCCACGACTTTGATGGTTCTAATATGAATAGGAGGCTGCCTTACTCTCCCCTTGGACACGGTGTTACCTTTTGTATTGGCCCCTATCCTACAAGGAGTACCCTGTTGCGTCTCAGTCTTATGGGCTACGCGTGCCTCCAACCGCCCCTGTAGCATGCCCCAAGCCTCGCTGGTGTACCGGACATTCTTATGTCTCTGGGTGCACTCCAAGTACGCACCCTTACACAGGGACCTCCCCGGTGAGGGCCCTCTCTGAGCTTTCTAATGTGCATGCGCCCTCCCCGGGCTCTGTCCCATGTGCCCTGCCCTACCCGGGGTTTTCCCTTGTGCACACCTTCTATAGGTGCGTTCACCCCACTCGGGCTTGTACTCGAGTGCTCGACTGGTGCCCTGTTGCTCCTGGCGCAAGCCCTGTCTCACCCTTTCCGGGTTTCTACTCATGTGATCGCCCTTCTTCAGGCTCTTGCCCATGCGCTCGCCCTGCCTCTGGCCTCCAACCGCGTGCTCGCCCTACTTGGGTCTCTACTCATGTGGTCGCCTTTCTTCAGACTCTTGACCACGCGCTCACCCTCTCTCTGGGGCCTCGTTTGCGCTTCTCACGCCCTCTCTGGGGCCTCATAAAACACCGCTCCATAGGGCCAGGATCACCAAGAACCCCCACACTATTGGGTAGCTCCCCTGAAATTATCCCGATAGCCACCCCCACTGGGGTTGGGGTCAGGACACCTCCCAAATGCAGTGCTTTCTACTGCACTGGGAGCACCCCCAACTTACTGGGGAGCTCCTAATGAGGCCTTCTCCGTCCCTGTATAGCCTCACCTGGTCCTCTGGTAGTATAATAACAAAACCAAAGTCTCCCCCTCCAGGGGGCCACAACAACTTCAAAACCACAACAGAACGCAGAGCCTCTTGGCTGTAACGTAAACCTTAAGCCAACCTGGATAACCTTCCGTCATATCCTTATCAGGGTCCTCTCCACCCTGTATCCGCATGCCGACGCTCAGGCTGCTCGGCTCTGCTCCTCAGCAGAGTTCCTGCCTCTCAGGCTGCCAGAGGGGAACTGCCTTGGGCCTCAGCCTGGTGTGTTTATATAGGCTAGGCCCTGCTCCCTGGTGGTCAGCTGACCCACTCAGTTGCTTAGGTAACCCCCGGATATGCTGCCCTATTGATTGGTAGCTAAGCCCACATCACCATCACTATTAGCGAGCACCCTAGTGCTCCGCTACAGGGACTTGTAACAGAGCCACCCATGCAGCATGGGGCAAAGCGGGGCAGTGGGGATCACCTGATGGGAAAAGTGACAAGAAATTTATTAGATCAATGTTATTAATATTAGTTGGAAATACATTCCCTGGAACAAAGTTGTGGTAATATGAAAGACCATGATAAAAAACCGAAAAAAGAGCATGTATGGCTCCATCTTTTTCCCTATTAACATGGAACAAATGAAAAAAAAACAAAAAACAATAGGGATTTCAGAGATGGGGAAAGAGTGAGCATGGGAAAGTAAGGGAGTGAATTGGCAGTAGGAGAGTAGCAGAAATCAGATTAGTCCAGCAGTGATACCTCAAAAGCAAATAAAAGGAGTAGGAAACTGAGGTTACCATGACAGAATATTCTAAAATTATCATTTTAGGAGACATGAGGTCATCACCTGTATGCAGTAACAAGGGAACCGGTCAGTAAATCCCATGGGACTCAAGGTACTACCAGTGGTCTGGTCAGAATCCTGCAGTATCTTTCCACTCTTGGGGCCTTTACTCCTGTTTGGCTAAATGGCAATTTGGCTCTGGGGCCTCTTCCACTTGACACTACCTGAGACCAATTTCCATGTGTGGGGTTTCCACCTGATAAGAGGATTGCAGGCAGAAATTACGGTAGCCATGGGATCACCAAGGAGTCAAGTTAAATGCTGCACACTCTGTTAGCCCATCTTATCACACATTTCCATTCCTAAAGAGGAACTACTGGGCTAAGAGGATAATTATCCGCAGATGATGCTCCCTTTCTTCTGGCTTTTTGGATAGAGACTTAGAGGATGTTGGGATGGAGTAAGAACCATTCTGATTACAGTGGTGGAGAATTATTAATTCTGGATAATAAAAGTAGTGGCATGTTTGCATACGCTGTTATCAGGTGAGGAATGGGAAACAGTAGGGCAGTAGGGAAACTTTAGAGACTAGCTGGTTGAAAGATATGAGCTTTCATAAGCAACAACCTACTTCATAAAGTGCTAGGAATGGATGGGCAGCAAGAAATAATTTTTATAGAAGGAAAAGAGACAAGAGAGGGAAAGCTGTTAAGAGAGGTGGTAAATGGAATGATTAGGTAAATTAAGAAGAAAATAACAGTTAACACCTGATGGGTTATGAGATAAACAATTAGTTTAGGCAATAATATAAAACTCGGTAGCTTGTTGAGACCAAGATTAATATAATCCATTATGTGGATGATTTCTTGCTCTGCAATTTTGCATTATATTTTTTTAAGTTGTTTTAAGGTCTACTTCTCTCAGGTCAGTGATGGACTGGCCTTGGAGGCTAATGTATTTTTCTATGAGTTTCTGTGGGTTTCCAGAATTTGTGTAGATTATTTGAATCAATCCCCACTGAGTTTTTTATGTAGGTATTCCTCCATCTGGTCAATGTAATCAGCACAGGAACATGGCAATCAATGGCATAGATGATGTTGGTGGAATCCCAAGGGAATGGACCCCAGATGCAACAATTTATCTTGCTTGGTCCAGTGATATGGTCTGCATTGATGAGGAGGAACATCTGACATATGGGTCTATAGCTAGGCCTAGTCACTTGGTGAGAATCAGTTAGGTAGTTTGTTGCTTTAGCAAAATTTCTTGAAGTTGAGGACTGTTTGTAAACCAAGACAAACCTGTGCTTGAAGCCTAACTTGAAATTACTGTAATTTTCTAGAAGGTATTAGAGGTAATTAATGATGAATCTAAAACATTGGTGCTATTTCATCTGGCTTCTCACAGGTACAGAAATTTGGTCACGGAGTGGTGGCAGTTAATGCTACCGGCTCTCCCTTGCTACCAAATTTTCAAGCCCTGTGGCCAGACAATATGACCCCATGTTCTGGATTGAGCTGCTGCATGTGGCCAGTGTCAAGAATTCAGGCCCAATCTAGTGTTCAGGGCTCAGGCTATGTATTGGAATTGACCTGCAGACTGATTCTATGCACTGGATCTTGCCTGAGGATGGACCCCACAAACCTTTTCTGGTCTGTGGGCTGGATAAGTTGGACTACCATAGGGCTAAATCAGTAGTCTTCAGTCTCTGGCCCATGATCCAGTTCTGGCCTTTGGAGCCATTTCATCTGACCCAAGAGGCTCTCCACATGTCTAGAAATTTGGCAATGGGAGTGTGATGGCAATTAACACTGCCACCATTCTCTTGCTGCCAAATTTCGAAGCCCTGAGGGCAGATGATATGGCACTGTGTGCTGGATTGGTCTGGCACACAAAGTCATGGCATTAAGCCTGATCTAGCATTCTTAGGGCCAGGCCCAAGGTCCACAACACACATGGCGGGGGCTAGGGCTGGTGCAGTAGGCCCAATCTGGTGTGTATAGACCTGAGGTACTGACCCTGATCTGATGTCTGCAAGGACCCAAGATAAGACTGGAGTGGCAGGCCTGATACAGTGCATGTGGGATAGGGCAAGGGACCTGATCTAGCATGCAGGGGTAAAGCACAGTCCAACATGTAGGGTTGTGGCCACATGCGAAATCAGCTCACAATTCAATCCTGTGTACCATAACTGACAGAGCTGGGTACTACTTGTCTAATGTGTTTGAGATAGGGTTGTGAGTGATGACCAGATGGATTCTGTTGTCCGTGTCACAAGGTCACACAGGATGGCCACTGATGTATCCCCAGAATATAGGACATGTCCTTGGTGAGGGGGGGAACAACTGGCCCCCCCTCAATCATTCAGTGGTGACCGGTGGGCTGCCACCTCCTTGGTCAATCAACAGCAAGGGGTAAGGCCACTATTAAAAGGCTACCTCCCTCTCCCCTCAGCTGGCTTAGAACCCTGCTCCTGGCTGTGCACCACCTTACCTCTAGGCACAGCTAATAGAATCATGCGAACAAATGATTGACATTGCATTTCCACCAATGGACTGAAAAACAAGACTTTTTGCAGTCCATTCTTCATGTAGAAATGGACAGGGGACAAAGGGTATAAAAACAGAATGGTCTGGTATAAAACAGGACCAATGGTCACACCAAGGTCACAGCAGTCTGAGTCAGGCTCTATTGATCTGAATGCCTATGGTTTGTGGGGGGTGTTCTATGTGTAGGAAACCTTGTTGCAGATCCCTGTGGTACACATCCTAGTCGGTAGGATCAGTGCAGCTGGGGGGGCGGGGGGAGAATGACAAACAATTGATTCAGAAGGATAGAATCAAGGCATGATACAAGCAAAAAACTGAACCAGAATATAGAGAGGTAAATCTAAAAAATTCTGTCAAAGAAAAATCCTTTCACAGAACAATAAACCCTCACTAACTCTACATGGAGATAGGTCTGAAATATTTATTTGCAAGAACAGATACCAGCATTCCATTGGGCCCAAAGTCTATGATAACTTACGGTACAAGAAAAAAGGTTTGAAACAACTTGTGTGTATGTGTATATTAAGGTTTACTTTATATAATCTCTTCATTATGTTTACCCAGCACTAGTTTTCATTAGTGTCCTTGTTATGTTCCGATGTAAAAACAAAGCTATAGCACGGTTTGAAAAAAACAAACTACAATGAGAGTTCAGCCAAAAAATGATTCAGAACTGCAATAAAAAGCAGTAACTGTGAGCATATTCAGAAAAGAGAAGAAAAAAATGAATGCATAGGTACAGATTAGATAGACAAATGGAAGGCCTGATTTAACTCTGTTATTATCACAGTGAATGAAGTAATGTCATTTGAATTTCATTTTTAGAATAACTGAGAAAGAAGTAGCAAAATAAAACCAAAATGATCTTATAAAACTCTTCATGCTAACAGAGTCTAAAATAAATTGCAAACTGAATATATGATGTAAAACTATAGCTGGCTAGCATTTCCTCTTTCACTGGGATGGTAGCCATTTCTGTTCAAAGAATAAAGAATACAGGACACTTGGGAAGGATTTTTAGCCAGGCAGAAAATCACTGTGTAAGTTAGAATTTGTCCAACACATTAGGGTTAACAACTTTACTTGTTTCAAGATGGCTGTGGGATTAGCAATGAGCAACATATCATCTTGCCAAGATGCAACAAAAAAAATAACATTTGGTTCTGGTTGTCCTCATAATTTTATTTTGACAATACTCTTCTTCCATCAGCAACAACCTGAATTTTCTGTGTTACACAACTCTAACCACATGATGCTTTTCTCCTCTTGTTTGGTCATATAACAGAATCAGAGCAGTTAAAAAACAGACAAAAACATCTTGCCACACTGTCAGTAGTATTGTGTTCTCCCTATAAGGACATTTCCCATAGCCATTCAATCAAGCTTTAAATGCTAAAATCAGCAGGCCATCTTCCAAGCACTGGAAAACACACCTCTGGAAGGCGGAAGATGGCAGCTTGTCTCCTCTCAGAACAACATTGCTCCTCTTCTGTATCTACAGTTGTCTAGTAAGAAAACAGGTATGAACCCTGTTCAATATCTTCATTAATGATTTGGATGATGGGATCAAGTGCACAGTTAGCAAAGTTGCAGATAACACAAATTTTGATGGAATTGCTGACACACTGAAATGTAGAGCTAGGATGGCCTGGATAGACTGGAGAAACGGTCTACAGTCAACAAGACGAGATTTAGCAAGGACAAGTGCAAAGTCCTGCACTTGGCATGGAATAACTGCATGCACAAATACATACTGGAGAATGATTGGCTTGGTTGCATTACTTCAGAGTGCACCTTTGGGTGTTGGTGGATTATAAACTGAGTTGTGCCAACAGTGTGCTTCTGTGGCAAAAAAGAAAAATCCAACAACTTCCTGGGTTATATTAACAGAGGTGTCACTTGCACAAAAAGTGAAGTAATTCTTCTGCTCTATTCAGCACTGGTGATGTGCCACCTATAGTACTGTGTCCAGTTTTGGGCCCCGTATTTCAAAAAGGGCACGGACAATTTCTAAAGAGTTCAGTGCAGAACAACAATAATTAGGGACCTGAGAGACTAGTCGTATTAGGAAAGGCTGAAAAAACTAGGATTATTTAGCTTGCAGAAGAGAAGACCGGAGTGGGGGGGGGTGGAGCTGATAACAATCTTCAAGTACCAGAAGGGTGATAATAGAGAGGATCGAGATGGGCTTTTCTCCATGGCTGCAGAACTGAGAGCAACAGACTCAAGCTACAGCAAAGTAAATTTAGACTGGAGATTCATTGAAACAGGCTACTTAGAGAAGCTGTGAAATTTCTATTCTTGGAAACTTTCAAAAACAGGTGAGACCATCACTTGGCTTGGATGTTTAATCAGGGATGATCCTGCCTTGAGCAGGGGGCTGGACTAACATGACTTTATAAAGTTTTCTTCTTGTATATTCTGTGTGCGGTGTGAGGTCCCTTCCAGCCTTACTTTTCTATGATCCTATGATCTTCCATTTCCTACAGGCAGAAGGCAGGGCAGAGTGCACTGACAACGTGTAGTTTGGTGGTGTGCCCCCTGCCAAAAGTGCTACTGACGCTGCTAAGATAGAAAAGCAGTGTCAGTAACACTTTTAGCCAAATTTAGTTAGCTTTCAATGTAAACTAAAAGGTGTTGATTCTTAATGGAAATTAAGTAATACAGTACATCTCAGTGGGCATGTCTACATCTGTAATGAGGATAGCTTGAATAAAGTCTGATGCACTTCACGCCAGAGTTTATTGCTCCCAGGTGCAGAGTTTGTGTGTGTCCCTGGGACCACAGCACACTGAGCTGGGGCAGAGAAGCCCCATCTGGCAAGAGGCTGTGGGGGATCAGCCTCCCACTTCCCAGAAAGTGGGAAATAAAGTAATTTGCATTTGGGCTTTTCCAGTCCCTGGACTGTTGTATGCTGGCTACAGACTCCCAGTTTTAATTACAACAGTTTGAAGCCTGCTTTAACTTATTTTGGATGCCTCTTGTTCAAAGGGATTACCAAAGGATCACCAAAGCTGAGGAGACATTGGCACTGCTTCTAAAGGAAGGGTGGTGTCCTCTCTGTGCCAATAAAGGATACACCTACACTAAAGCAATCCTCTAGATCAGAGGCAGGGAAAAATATGGCTCATGGGCCAAATCCAGGACACCACAAGGCTTCATCCTGGCCATGGGTATCCTCAAAGTAACTGTATCCTGTCTGGCCTGAGGCTACCCCTGATGCATTCACATGAGGTCCATCCACTCCCTCTGGGGAAGTGTGCTATGCTTCCACTCTCATGCAAAGGAGATCCCTGGCCCCAGCCAGCACACACCTTCCAGGTGGGGCCACAGCTGCCACAGCCAAGGGAACTTTTTGGACACCTCACCTCCTCCTTGTGTCCCCGCTGCAGCACTCCAGGTAGCAGGTAGGGAAATACTTGGGGGGTGGGGGGCAGAGGGCACAGAGAAAAACTGCCACTGGACAGGAGCAGGGAGCCCAGGTTGGCCTGGTTATATTGCACAGGGCTCCCCACAGCTCATGTGCAGTTCCTGGAACTCATGCACCACTGGGAAGAAGCTCCACATGATGGAACTGGTGACCTTTACTGCTCTCTGCCACCATGTGCAGCTTTGAGACTTCACTGGAAGTGGTGAGAAGCCCTTTGTGATGGAGCCAGGCCAGCTCTGCTCCCTGCTTCCCAGTGGAAGCCCAGGAGCTGAATATGGTGGTAGGAAGTATGGACAGACCTCTGGCTCCATTGCTCAGTACTCCTCCCCACACAGTGTGCAGCTCTGGCCAGGTCCCAGGAGCTGTAAGTGAGATGTAAGGAGCCCCACATAATTGAGGCGAGCTGGCCTGGCCGTCTCCTTGTCACCATATGCAGCTCCTGAAAGTGGCTGCAGCTGTGTGCTGCTGGGGAGACTCCACCTGTGTTGGCCATGACTGCCCTAAGGGCCTGCCAATTGCTACTTCTGCCACTACTGGCAGCAAGGACTATGCGCCAAGGAGGGAGTGAGGAGGGGGTTGGGAAGGACCCCCCCCCATACCATGCTCACATCCTCCCATACACCCACAACTACAACACCCCTCACATCCACAATGACACCATACCCTACCCACACCCCCTACACCCTCTCACACACACACACAGCCATACCCTCACAGCCATACCCATACACCCCACACCCACCCACATACATGCAAACATCTCCAACTACACACCCCATACAAAATATATGAGAATAAAACTTTATTTTGAACTATTATGCAATCACCTCTTTATACACTATGCCAGCACATGTAAATCAAGACAAAATATTTTAAAAATAAAATTAAAAGTATGTTGTAGTAGATGTTTGATTTTTAGCATGATTTGTTTGGTTTTTTTCTGGTTCTGGTTCTAAAATGGCAGCCCTCCCCCCCCAAAAGGAGTACTTCTGGGGAGAAGGGAAGGGACTTCTGGTGGTAAAGGTCAGGGGTTCGGGATGGGACTTATGGTCCTAATATGGCAAGTAGGAGGTGGGTTACCTGTCAAGGGGCAAGGCTAACCTTCTAGCCCTTGACCGCTCACTAAAACTCATTAAACAGCCCTCCAACCAAAATAATTACTGACCCTTGATCTAGACCCAAATAGATCTATTTTGTATTTATCTAGTATTGTAAAACAGCCCTAAAACAACTGAGTACAGCCCCAGATAATGACTGAACCTTTAAGGATTTCAATTTTCTGTAAAGCTGTGGAACCAAAGACTCTAAATGCAAAGCTTTTAGCACTACTTTTAAATGATTGTACTCATACCACAAGGAGAATCAGAAGCTCCAAGCATGACACCACAGGTAAATGTAAGGGTGCTACAATCAATACAATCAATGTTAGGCCACTACCATTTCAAGCTTTATAAGCCAATACAGTACAAGTAGCTTTAAATCAGTTCAGCATTTGACACAAAGCCAATGTTCTTACTACCAATTTGATGTTTATATAGGTTATGTTTACAGTGTACCATAGTGTTGAATTCTGTACAAACTGAAGTTTATGTACTGAAGCAAACATCTGGGAGAACTACAAGCAATAAGTTCCAATAATCTACAGCTTGGTGCTAAAAACAGATAAAAATGTACTGTGCATCTGGCTGACACAGCAGTTACCTCAATCTTGCAAAGATATGTTGGGGCTTGTAGTGCTCTCAATAAAGAATTCAGGGTCAGAAACAATAGTGGGATGATTGTTGCTGATCAGCAACTGTGCACTGAACAAAGGACTGGATCTACAAGGTGATAAAAACTCCTGGAGTGGAATTCAGCATTCAAGTTAAGCATCTAGGCTCCCTATACAGAGTAGGAGGACTGTCTGGTTCCTCAGAAGGGATTTCTAGTAGGCAGCTCACTGTGTGGAGCTATCCAAGCTAGGGTTTAGGCATCTATGGTAGCCTTACATATGCTCCAGGTGGTGTGCTTTAATTAAAGTCACTCCGAGAACTGCTGTAATTAAAGCGCCTGCAGAGTCTCATGTATCATTGTCCCATGCTTCAAAATGGCGATAGGCATGCTTTAAAGCTTGTTCAAGAAGCTTTAGTTAAAGTGCCTCCTCTACCATTTTGAAGTACAGGGGCACTGAATACATGAGATGCAGGGGCTGCTGGAGTGTGCTAATTAGCATGCTTCAGCAGATTAAATGAGTCTGCTTCAACACACTGTAATTAGAGTGTGTCAGAGCAGCATCCAGAGTCAACCTTAGTATTTGGTGGCAGGGAGATACATGTATTAGGTAAGGATTTAAAGTCTGAAACACTTTGCGGGGCTTAGGTGCCAAAAATATTCTTAAAAAACCCCCTATTCTTACAAAATATAATAGCAAAGATACTCTTCTGCAATCTTTTAGTGGTTACAGAATTCACTGTGAACCCTGAATTCAGAGCCCTCCTTCTCCTCAGGGGCTAAAACAACATCTTTTACCTTCCATGGTAATGCTTTGATTACCAGTCCATACACTATTCTGGAGTACAGATCTAATTGGAGCTGTGCCACTTTGCAAAAAAAAGTAATTCAAGTTTCACTGGGCCTCAAAGAGGAAGCCTAAGACTCTATAGCCTGGTGATTGTTGCAGTCATTGAGGAGAAGGGGATACCCTGTTTCTGATTTCTATACCACTGTCTGCTTATGCATTTTACATTACAATCATTGTATAACATTCATAATTAGGTCCTAGAATAAAGTTTGCTTCCCTTCCCACTGAAATACCTACACACTAGTGTGGAAGAAATCAAACTTCGCATTGTGGTTGAATCAGAACTGACAGAGCCAACTTTTCTTTATTAAGGCTATACTGTGATCACAGGGAGAATTCCATACAGCAAGGGGAATCACCCACTTGTCTGTTTCAAAGGATTTTTCAGACTTTCTAAGTTTACAAGCGTATTTATACTAAAGACAGAGAAAGAGATAAAAAATACACCTTGGAGAAACAAAACAATAGTAAATTACACAGAAACTTCGAAAGTTTACTTAAACAAACTATCTATGCATAGGGCAAGATATCAAGACAACCCAAGGCATGCAGGAATGCGGATTCCTTATCTCAGAACATTTGAATTAAGCAGTATCAGCACTTCTGGTCTGTGTCTGTTTTTTTCTAGTCAAGTAAGCTAATTACTTCTACACTAGGCTACAGAGTCACACTTTACCTCTCTGGGTCAATGAAACCTGACTTATTTTTGCAAGGTGTCATAACTAAAGAAGGAGTGGAAAATGCTCTCACTTCAGAATGGTGTATAGCATGGTGGTTAAGGCACCTTCCTCGAAAGTGAGATGGGTGAATCTGAATCATCTCTAAGGAGGGTATAGAACCTGCCATATCCAAACTGTTGGACAAAGATATCAACCTATATCCAATAGTTCAGTGATTGTAGCACATTCTTCTCTTCTGATCATATTTTTCAATGAAAGTGACCATATCTGGGGTGTTTTGTAAAAAGCTCACTCCTGTAAGTGCATGTTAAAACCATGCTTTGAGCATACCTGCCACTTAAAGGGCTAAATGCTAGGTAAAGGCATTGAGGATCAAACGCTTGGGTATTAAATTCTACATATGTTCCACACATACCTGGTAACCCTTTCATACCCAGATTTAACCTTCATTGTAGGTGATATGATTTTAGTAGGAATGATGCATTAATTTTTCAAATATATTACTTACTTGTGACAGTAAAGCCCACAAATGAATATTTCTTTCCAAACAGGATGCTTCTTTCCCCATGGCCAGATACAGGATTTTGAAAAGCGGGGTGCAGATGGTGATGCATCATTGCATATAATACAACGCACATTTTTTTCTCCGGGTAAAAAGAAACTGGAAAATGTTGTAATACGCTAGGAGCCTGGAGATATATTATTCAGTTTCAGATCAAAACAAACAAATAAAACTTTTATTGAGATGTATATTAATTTGCTATATCATATATTGTATTCATATATTGTATATTTTAAAAATCCAACAAACTAAGCAAAATAATCAAAATGTATTGTTTAGAATTAAATGTACTTCTCTTTCAGATTTATAAAAAAAAAATCAAACCTTCTTGAGCATCTTTACAGTACATCCAGTGCTTCACTGACAGTTATTTCCACACCTGAGTTAGTTTACCTGAGTTAATGTTTCTAGCTATAGTTAAAAGCAGTCTGCAGGGCTATGAAATAGGAGCTACATCCCTTGAGTCAGGGATGATTCTCTTCCATGACTGTCTTATCCTTGGGTCCAACGATGGCTGGCAAGGCCAATCCAGGATTCACAGGTTCTTTGCAACTTGGGCATGTGTTTCTGAGCAGGGTGGGTGGCTCCAGATTCTTTATTCAGTCCGCAACACACTGTTTCTGCTGCTCCCGCTTTTCCATTTCATGTTGTTGTCTTGAGGTTTCAAAGTATTGAGATCCCTGCAGCAGAGTCTTCCTCTATTTGGGGCAGGCATGGGTGATAGTCTCCCATGGGTGCTGTTGTATTTTTCAAGGTGGCCTTGAGGATGTCCTTGAAGCAGTTTTTTTGCCCTCTTTTTGAGCGTATGCCTTGATGGAGCTGGGAGAATAAAACTTGCTGCCAATTTGAAATGAGGGTGTCGAGGAATCACCCTTCCATCTGACTTGCTTGGTGAACAGGCAGCCTCTCCCCCATCTGGTTCATTTAATACTGAGTTGTGACCTGGGCTGGAAATGTTCCTGAAGGAGGGGGAACCTGCTCCCTTTGTCTCAAGTTTCCTGCCCTTGCAGGTCATGTGACTAGTTCTCCTCACCTGGGAAGGTGATGTCATTTGAAAGCACTGTGCATCAGCCAATGGGATTGCCTCTGGTGGGACCTTTGTGATGAGGTCACAACAGGTGTATAAGAGGATCCCCATGAAGAAGGAGAGCCATCTTTGGGGACATGAAGTAAGCACACAGTCTCTGGAGATCTTCTGGGCTCCAGATGAACATGTGAGTAACTTACCTGAAACTTACCTAGACATATAGCTTACTATAATGTAGAATTGTATCAACCAGCTACTAAGTGGATGCTGTTTGCTCTAAGGTTCTTCTGTGATACTTCTCTAACCTGTTCCCTTCTCAAACCTGTACCCAAGCCTACCTTCTTTAACCAGTAAAGCTCTCCACTATACAAGGGTGGTGAACTTGCGGAGAGAGGGATTGGGTAGGCCTTTATGCCTTGGTTTGGCTGACTAAAGGAGGCTACTTTCTGTGCTTCAGACTAAAGAAAGCACCTCAAGTTCTCATAGTGGGTGAAGCACCCTTAAGGTATACAAGACCTGTGTACCCCAGGGAGCACAGGACCCTAATATAGACCAGAACCCCTGGGTGGTGGCAGTGATTACCCCAGGGTTGTGGGTGTGCTCCAGGAAGGGGGTCGGCCAGATGTGACATGTCCTTGAGGAAGCATTCAGACCTTGGTAGGTGGTCTTGTTCAGTGTGGGGGGGGGGGAGGGCTCAGCACAGGAGAACCGCCTCCTGGCCCACCACAGTTGGAATGCTGAATACACATGATGCAGAGGATGCTGGAGCATGCTACGTAGCAAACTCCAGAAGATTTGCAGTCAATTTGATTAATTGAGTTTGCTCTGATGTATGCTAATTAAAACACATCAGAACAGAGGTCCATCATGTGTATAGGTATCCAAGGTGTCTCCTATATCTTGTCCATATCTCAACTTTATACAGTAAGGTAGGGATTATCACTGCCTGACAAACCATGAGCTTGGTTTTTAATCAAATGTTGTGATCTTTGAACACACATTTCCTCAGATGTTGGAAGGCTGCATATTTCAGGTGATGTTGGATTTCTTCAACCATGTCAGCCTTCTAAGAGAGATGGCTTCCGAAGTATAAGAAATGCTCAGTGTTGTCAAGAGTCTCGCAATAAATTTGAAGTAGCTGGAGACTGCTAATTAAGAGCTTGTTGATGAAGGACATTAGTCTTCTGAATGTTAAGAATCAGTCCCACTTCCTTGCATGCCTTCTTAAAGATGTTGACAATTGCCTGAAGTTCTCCTTCCAAATAAGCACAGACTACAGCATGAAAAGCATACTGGAAATCAGTTACTGAGGCTGGAGTAGTCTTGGTTTTGGTTCAGAGTTAGCTGAGATTAAATGGTTTACTATCCATGCAGTAGTTTAGCTTCACTGCTACGGGAAGCTTGTTGGTAGTCAGCTGGAGCATCATGGTAAAGAATATCTCTCCAACCTCACAATCCTCTCCCCCTCCCCCCGCCCCATCTTGGAATCCCTCCAAACCTTGATGAGATAAGGAAAGCCATAAGCAGATAAAGAACCACAAGATATCTGGAGCAGATGGAATCCCTGCTGAAATCTTCAAGAAAGGGGAAGAAGGAGCTTATATCACACTCCATGAAATGGAATAAGGAGGACATCCCAGATGACCTCAGGGATATCATGCTCATGACAATCTTCAAGAAAGGAGACGGGTTCAACTGGAAATTACAGAGGGATCACCTTGCTGTCCATCACAGGGAAGATTGTTGCAAGAACCCTCCTGAGCAGTCTCCTTCTACTTGTTGAAGAGCTCATCCCAGAATCTCAGTGTGGGTTTAAAGCAGCAAGAGGCACAACTGACATGATTGTTGCTTCTTACCAGCTCCAAGAAAATGCAGGAAACATTACTAGAAGCAGCTACCAGACAGCAGAATTGCAGAAGAAAGAATAGCTTAAATAGTAGAGCATTAAGACCATTAAAAAAGGAGAGAGCATTGTTAACACCTGTCAAATGAAGACTTCAGAATGAATCAGGTAGATTATAATGAGTCATGAAGTTAAGTGGCTGCCACACTGTTGCCTGAATAGAAGTGCTACTGCACTGGTTTGTTCTAAACTTTGGGTGTACCAGGAATCAAAGTGAGTGCAACTATATCACTGCATCCCCTTCTTCCTTTCTGGATCTATCCCTGCTATTCCCTCTTCCATGAAAAATAGCTCATAAAGAGCCACTTTGAAAGAATATGCTGATTAAATTAGCAGACTAAAAAAAATGGACTATTTGTTTAGAAATGTAAGATTATGGATTCAATCTTGAGAGTTCAGGAAAACTGTACATATTGCATGATCACACAGTGGATGATTACTGTGTATACCAGCACATATGTCTGAGTTGTGTGCATTCTCTCTTTGTATTTCATTCACTTTGGCTAGAGATTCACCTAAGGGTTTTGAGAGATTCCAGGAACATCCTTGTGTTGTCCTGTGTATGTGACTAAGCCATATCTAACCCCTTTAACATTATGCATTTTTCATTTATGGATTAACTATGTCTCTTCATTTGGTTTTCCTGACTGAAAGTGGGATTCAGTAAATCAAAACTGAAGAGTTTTCCTAGTCATAATGTTAGGATCAAAGTCTAGTCTTAGTTCATTCAGATGGGAATGATAGCATTGGAACAATGGGTTTACACCTGCCTTGATTCTTAACTTTAAAAGATGGCTTTGTTTCAGTTGCATTTCTTTCTCATACTGCTGCCCCAGAGAGCTTTAACTTAAATGAATCACCATTTCCATTGTTAACTGTTTGAATAATTCATAATTTTGCAGAAAACTCCTTTTTGCTTTGTTTATTCTGCTGCACGTTAATTTCAAAATAAATAAGCAATTGAGTAATGCAGTCTCTTCCCTCAAAAAGTCTTTGCTTACCCAAGGAAAATAGTGTCTGGCATGAACAGCTTAGAATTAAGAGGAAATCACTTTATCCTTTTGGTACTGTACAAACATGCTGAAGTATGTGTTTCTACGTAACTGCTTTGACTACAAATAAATGCAGTTACCAATAACAGTGAGTTGATTATTTAATGAATAATTGTAATCATAATTACTTTTAGTACATAATTAATTTTGTGAATAATAATGCCATAATTTCTTTATAAAAATAGATACATGCATTTTCAAAGCTCAAGAGGCTGAAAACACAGATTAATATCAGGACTCAAACTCTAGCAAAGATAAATTGTGTTCCTAGCATATACCAGTAAGTGAAGGATAAATGGAGCTACTAGAAGAAATAACTTAGTTCAACATTGGACTCATCTACTTGTAAGTAATGAATCATTCCCTCATGGGAAATTTCCACTATCTAACCCTATGTGTATTAGGTATTGCCTCAATTCATCCTTAAACCACTCAGAGATTTCTAAATTTTAGTCTGAATTGACCTTTACATTTTCCTTTGCTTCCTTTAATTTTAAGCAGTTTTTGGACATAACACATAGCAATTGCAATATCTCTCTAATGCATCTGATTTAACAGATATTAAGATGATTGGCAAGACCAGCAGTTGTTAAATCTTCAAATAATTAATCTTATCTATATATGGAAATAAAGTATACTGACAGTCTTACTATTTTAGTTCCAGCAAATGAGATATTTTAATTACCATCAAGAGGAAAGTTTCAGTTATTTCATCATCTTATCTAGTTATGCAATCCATTGTTGTTAATTGGCTTCTACTACTCCTTTTGTATAGTATAAAGAGAAAGGAGGTCTTATTTAAAATGCCTCCTTGCAATAGGAAAAATGTGAAGATGTGTTAAAAAATAAAGACAACACAAAGACAGTATTTAACAAAATAATTTATATAATGGAAGATGATATAAAATGGTTAGGACCTTGTAGCAATCAGACCCATTTTAAATATGGAACCCAGTGCACTAAATCAGCCAAGGTTTTGCAACTTTAAAGGACCTATGTTATCTGTCCATAAACCTAATCGTGTCTCCAAACCCATAGAAAGCTTAGTGAATTTACTGTACTGAGGATAAAATTCCTCATTGAAATTATGTGTGAAACCATGGCTCCATTAGGAATTGAATATCTTAAATTACAGGAACCTGGATTTCACTCCAAGGTTTTACAGATGTGTATATATATAGGTACATATGCATACACACACAAAGCAGCAAAATACTGAACGCAGCCTGAAAAGGAGGTTATTGCTGATGTCTATATAGCCTTAATTAATAGAAAAAATAGGATTAACTAGGGGAATCATGTGAGAGGATTGGGATCCAACTATTTTATAAAATAAATTTCTTTTAATGCAAGTAAAGTGCCAACTAGCATTTTTAATAGTGCTTTTTGCATAAAGTATGCTTGTATGATGTTAAAAAAAAATTGTTTTCTCTCAGTTCATAAAATGAAATTTCTTTGTTATAAGTTCCAAGTACAACCCGAGTGTCCCCAAAGTAAGTGTCCCCTCACACCACTAGAACGGGAAAGCCAGCAGGGCACACATGTTGGGGGTGGAAATTACAGTCTACGTACAGTTCCCTCCCATCTATCGTGTCTAATAGAGGAGGAACAGAAAGTGATGTCATAACCAGGTACAAATTTAATATATGTGTATATATACAAAGGTAGTGAACTAAAGTGAGTATTTACAGATTACAAGAACATACAACTATAACTATATACATACCAAATGCAAACAGGTAAGCATAATGGTCCCAGATGGTATGAACAGGTAAGTTCAACAATAAATGGCACTCTAAAATACATGGCATACAGTTAACAGTTAATAAACACTCCAGAAATGGACAGTGTGAATAAAACAATCAATCAGCACTCCAAAATATGAGCTGCAAGAGTTCTTTAGTGGTTCCTCTCCTCTAGGGGGTCTCTTCCTCCTCCCTCTTTACTGAGTCTATCTTTACCTTAGTGTCACTTCCCAATGGGAGACCCATTGCCCCACTTACTCACGTGTCCCAAGGAGCTGGGTGGGGCAGTGTTCATAAGCTCCCTGGCCTGACTAATGTTTCTCCAAGGCAGAGGTCAGTTTGAGGCCTCAGGGGAGTGCCATGACTCACTCACATGTCCCAGTAGCTCAGTCCTTCTCAGGGGGAGTTGTGGGCCTGGGCCACCTCATGCATGCCCAGGGCCATACTGCTCTGAATACCGCTCCCAGTGCTTGGGAACCGTTCTATTCCCAGGACCCTCATGGACCCACTACAGGAAATGTGTCCCAAACTGCCCACCCTCTCCTTCTCCAGAGCATTACGTCCTGCAATGACTCATCCTACCATAGTGCTGGTTCCCATGCCTGGCCTCATGCCATGGTTGGACACCTGAGCCACCTCACTACAGCTCTCAGGGTCCTGGTCCCTTGAGAACCCTCTGTGATGCAACATCTGCACCACAGCCTGGCCTCATGCCAGGGTTGGAGACCTGAGCTGCCTTACTGCAGCTCCCAGGATCTCGGTCTCTTGCAGACCCTCCGTACAGCAATGCCTGCACCGCCTACCACTTCCATCCAGAAGTGGAATGTTTTGGGCTCTTCTGGGCAGCCGGAGAAGCCCACTGGGCAGCTGTCCCAGCTCTTCTTCTTCTTGGTCCCTCGCCAACTGCCTCACATGCTTGGCACGCAGCTTCTTATATCCCCTTCCGGGATTGAATTCCCAAGATTGAAAATGAACCAATCAGGGGGGCTGCAACTGCAGTTCCCAATTAAGTCTGCTCCTGCCTCCCCGATTTGCTGTAGAGGAGGAGCAGACTCTCATTCTGGCTCCTCCCCTGTTTCTGATTGGTGGGTTTTGTCCCACCAATTACATTTGTGGTCTTCTAAGCCCGGAGAGCAAGCCCGCCACACGAGGGCATAGGAGTACTCAAAATGGGAACTGAGGGCCAGCTAGGAACAGTGAAAATCTTTTGAAAAGACAGTTGTAAATCACTTAAACATGAAGGCATTGATAACTCCCATGATGGTTCTTCATTTTACTACTTACTGAAATGTGTGGGTATTCAAACTGGGTAACTGCCAGCATTTTTCAAGACAATTCTTCAGTGACCTTAGCCCACACTCTAAAGGACAGCTTACCTGATCTTTTCAGTTCACTTTGTTCTACAAGAGGACCTGGTAATTGGAGGGGTGTGAAGCGGGCCTTGTTCAATTCGGAGTCGGATTCAGCCTGCGTTAGGGACCAGTGATTCAATTAATTGATTCGGATCACTGTCCCAGATTTGATTCAACCAAATCTGAAGATCTGATGCTGATTTGGAGAATCAGTGATTCAGACATAGACACAGTTTTAAATGTTTTCTCTGTATACTTCAAGGTACCAATGCAGCTTGTGAACAGCACATCAATGCTGGGGCAGATGAAGTGTCCCACAGGAGTGCAGGGGAGCCCTCCACATGCTCAGTGGTGAACCTGGAAGTGGACCAGAAGTACTTCTGATCTACTTCCGGATCCTCCAGAGAGAATGTGGGCCCCCCCATGCTCATCTGGCTCAGCGATTGGCTTCAGGGGGATCCCAGGTGACCTCCTAGACCCAAGAGGCACTAGTCACTGAGCTGGGGGCTCGGGGGATCCCCCTTGAAAGTGCTTCTGGTCCACTTCCAGGTCTGCTGCCAAGTGCACTGGGGAGCCCCCCATGCTTCTGCGGGATACTCCATGCACCCCATCATCACAGTGTTCATGAGCCCCCTTGAAGTATATAGAAACAACATGTAAAGCTGTGTCTATGTCCAAATTGCTAAATCTTTCCAAATCTCTCCGAATTGATTTGGAGGGTTCCAATTTGATTCAGAGAGATTAAAGGGTCCTCTGATTCAGTTAAGATTCAGAGATTCGGCCACCGAATCAGGCTGAATCTCTGCTGAATTGAATCGGGGACCGGAGCTTCACACCACCCTAATAGTAATGGTCTACATATTTTTAAGTCTGAGTTTGGGAAGGCGTCAATGAATAGCAACAGAACTAGCAGAAAATAGGTAGTTTTCAAGGACTCAGTAAGAACACAGAGGCAAAGAAAAGGGCCCTCCCCAACTATGAATCCTATTCATTTTGAAGCTTAATTTTAACCTAGTTTTTGAGCTTCTCATGCATATATTTATATATTATTGCATGGTTTTATCTTCAAATGTCTGATTGACTTCTGAACTTTAAAATATTTATGGATGCTTTATAAAAGGAAATTATCATTATTTTGTCTTAGGCCGCCTCTAAATGTACAGGTATAGCCAAAACGGGATCTAATTAGGGCTGTCAAATGATAAAAAAATTAATTGCAATTAGTTGCAAGATTAAAAGAAGAATGGCAATTCATCACAATCTTTATTGCAGTTAAACAATAATAGAATCCAAATTTATTCTATTATTGAAATCTATTATTTATTTATAATTGCTGGTGCTCTGCACTCCTGACCTGCAGCCCCCTGAGCTCCTGATCCACAGTCCCCCAGCCTTGTCGGTACCTCTCACTCCTGACCTCCAGGCCCCTGCTCTCCTCAGCTGCCCCCAGCAGTGTTTCCTGAGGCTGCCCAACCCCTGAAAGCCCAGGTACCAGCCCCTTGTGCTGTTGATCCAGAGCTTCTTGCTGCCCTCAAAGCCAACCCCCCTCCACCACATTCCCATGTGGGAGGGGAAGGCACCTTTTCTTTCCCTGATGCAGCCCTAGCACCCTGATAACGATCCCCCTCAAACATATGTGTGAAACCATGGCTCCATTAGGAATTGAATATCTTAAATTACAGGAACCTGGCCTTCCAACCCCTGCCCCACCATACATTATCTGCATCCATCTGCCAAGCCTGCTCCCAGGACCCTGGCCGGCTGCTTGCTGGCCACGTGTGTGTGTGGGGCCTGGCAACAGCAAGTGAGGTGGGGATGCTTTTCTCCCAGTATGTACAGCCATGCATGTAGCAGCAAGGAAAAAAGGGCCACTTTCCCCCCAGCACCAGCAGCAATTATTGTACATTAAAAAAATTAATGCAAAAACAAATGAATGCATTAATCATGTCCACTAACTGTGATTAATTGACAGCTTTAGATCTAATGCATGTTTCATATAATCATACCTCCTGCTATGCCACACATGAATGGCAGGAGGTGCAATTGTGGGATCTCATCATGATTTATTGCTGATGCAGGGAAAGCCCAATCTTGGGCTCCCCCTGCACTGTTAAAAAGCAAGTTCCCATAGCTGGGAAGCCCACACCAATTGAGGTGTCCCAGCTTTGAGGGAGCCCCACATAACCCCAGGGCTGGAGGATTAGCACTGTGGCAATCTCCCCACACTTTGGGTGTGGGAAACCCCCAGGGCAGGAGGATTACCACAAGGGTGATACCCCTATCCTAAGGGTGTGGGAAACCCCAACTTGGAAGATACTCTGTCATCACAATCTCTTGGGCTCAGGAGCGCATATAACTCCTGGACTCTAGGATTAGTGGCTGACATGATCCTTAGGGCTCTGGGGTTTTACATGGGGCATGGTGCACCCTGGTGGCTGGGAGTTCAGTCAACTGCTGATGGTGCTCCCAGCAAATTAAAGCTTGATAGCAACTGACTATTAAGTTACTACACATTTACTAACTTTATAGCTGGTTGGAGCTTTTTATTATGTGATAGCTATTTTGACCATGTAGCTCGTCTCCAGGTAATTGCACAATTAACCCATTAATTGTGCAATATCTGCAACCTGTAGTGGGAACCTAAGTTTGGAAGCACTTAATAAGCAAAGATTGTTACTTCTTAAGTATTTTTCAATGCTTTGCAATTTTGGGCCCCTAAACTTTTCTATGACTTCTGAGATCTACTGTATTAGAAATGTATGACTAATAAAAATGGTAATGATGATGATGTTTTAAGACTGGTGCTTAGAGGTATAATCATGATACTGGTAATTACTCAGATATATCACCTGTATTCTAACATGAATCCTAAAGTCACTTCTGCTATATACAGATATTTTGAAAAAAAAATCTTTTGAAGTTCAATCATGGCTCATTTGCTTTTCCAAACTTAAGCAATGTAATTCAACTTTGAACATGCTGTTTATACACTCTTCAAAACATATCCCACAAAAGGAAAATAAAAATTAACTAGTTTGTGTAGGAGCAATAGACAAGGAGAGACATGAAGGGCTAGAAATACTAAAATAAATATTTCAATATCTATTAGAGAGAGCGTGTGAGCTGGACTAAGAGTTAGGAGGCCTGAGGTCTATACCTTGCTCTGCTGTTGATTTGCTGTGTGTCCTTGAGCAGATCACTTCACTTTCTTGTGTCTTTGTTTTCTCTCCTAATGTTTCTTGTCTATTTACATATTGTTTCAAACGGGGATATTTTCTCTTACTGTGCATTTGTACCAGTCTACAAAGATGTCTCAGGACATCTAAATCTTATTGGAATACAAATAAAAGAATAATAGTGTTGTGTGAAATGACAAGAGTTCATGGTTCTAGGCACCATAGATGTTACAGGTTTTGAAGAATATTTTATAAAGACAATCCTTCAGTGGTGCAGAAGAAAGTGGAGCCGAAGTTTTCAAATAGCTTTAACACTGATTCACATGTGACTTTCAGAGGAAGTAAGCAAAGTCATTGCTACAGTTACAAACCTGATGGAAAGATTTCCTGAGGGTTATCCTATAAACAAACAAACAAAAAAATAAAACAAAACAAAAAAGCCAGATGGCAACATCTGTTTAGATGTGATACTGGGATTTTAGTACATAAGTAAAATACTGCATTATTTAGTTAAACTTTTAATTTGGTTGATGTCTTAACTATTCATACATCAGTGAAAAAAATACCTAGAGATTTTCAATACTTGTCATTTTGAATTACGTGCCTGATATGAACATTAGTGCAATAAAGCAGTGCTGGTAATACATTTGTCTTATAATTGGTACTACTGTCTTAACAGCTATTAAATTCAGGAGCAGGGGGTGTCATGAGGCAACATTAATTTTAGATTGAATCTCCACAGAGAAATTCCCATCCTGTATAATGTATAGTGGAGTGGAGAACAGCTAGTCTTGTGTCCAACTGTTCCTTCTGCAGTCCTTGACATTAGTGTTCTAGTCTCCCTCTGTTTCCCAGCAGTAGGGGAATGCCTTGGTGAGGCATCTTTCATAACCTCCTGCAGATTTAGGTTCATGGAGAGTCCCTTGTATTAAATGAAGGCAACAGACTTAGAAATAGGGAAATCCTTACCACTGTACTATTTTTTGACAATAGACTGTAATATTCTATGGGGATAGAACAATAATCAAAATTTCAAAAGCAAGTATTTCCCTGCTGACTTCAGTTTGTAAACATTTTCATGCCTTATTTTTGTTGAACATTCCCAATTGAATTTCCAGCAGAAAGAAGGACATCCTTTGCTAATTCTCAAAAGCTTTTAATAAAGTATGTTTGATAATATTCAGTATTGGAGATCCCTAAAGTAACTTCACAGCTGAACAATAAAGCAACAAAATTCAACACCCTGCCTGCGATCAGACAGTATCAAGTAACAGGCGTTCTTCAGCTCATTGTCTGTGCCTACCTTGCATACTCATACAGCAGCCTTTTTTTTAAATGGACTGTTATAGCTAGGGAAACCCTGCCATGTTTTAACACCCCTGTGCAAGAAAAAGTTTAATTTCTACCTGGGAGAACTCTTACAATCTTTGAATTCTCTTTTGCCTGAGGAAGGGCATTTGGGCATGAAAGCTTGCAAAGAAACACATTTTTTTGCTACTATTTATTCAAAGTCTAATAAAAGATACCACCTCTACCTCAAGAGTTTTGTCTGTCATTAGAAAGCAACAGTAATTTAGTGTCAAAAATAAATATACTTTCTGTTTGAATTCAAATTCAGAGTAAATACAGTTTAAGTTTTTTTTCTGTTGTGACATGGCTAAACCTAAAACATAACAGAGCAAATTCAGTTTGGTCCTACTTATTGCCTTCCAGGTAGTGTAATTTGAGCATACATGCTGTTACAGAATGAATGTATAAGGTTTAAATAATTGTTGCTATTTTTTCCTTCCAAACTGAAAGTTCTTATTTATTATAAGCTGTCTCTTGGGAGAGCTGAACTGAAAATTGAATTGCATAGTTTCTGTATCCAGAATGGTGAGGTCTATAAGCATAGAAATCAGTAGTGTCCATTCAGATCTCTTTGAGTAAGCACAAGAGAGACTTTTCGCAGAAAAACAAAAATAGAATGCCCTGACAACATGTTCTTTCTATTTTATCATGCCTGAAACATGAAAGAGACCTGTTACTCAGACAGTTACTGAAATCTTTTCCATGAATGTGCCTATAAAGGGACTATTTCTAATATTATCAATTATACGCTAAAAGTGACTAACTATCCCACATCATTGTTCTGGAATAATTTTCTTTTTATCTGGGATAATTTCAGTTGAAAAATCCTCCACTAAACTATTAAGACAAAAACACACATGGCCTCTTTAGCTCTGAAGCAAACTAGTTTTCAATTCTACCTTGCAGCCTATCACAATACACCCATCAACATCAATTAATGTGCTCCTAGATAATGATCACAGGCAGAAAGGGACCTATATAAATCATGGTGAGATACAAGGTTTTTCTTAGCGCATTTGCAGTGAACACAGCTGATTTCATGGGCATTTTGTGTCCACCTCACCCCTTCATGTTGATTGGCAGAGAGGCCCTGGAGGGAAGAGGAACAAGCAGGTGGGCAAGTGACCACCTTATTGCTAGCTGCCCTTCTTCCCTCCCACTGGGGAGCTAGCATTTTATTTTTATTAAGTTTTTTTGCTGTTGGCTTTATGGATTTCACAGACAATCCCAGATTTTGCAATTATAATTTGTTACCTGCTTATTAAAAATGGGTCAAAAGTAAATTGAAAAATGGCACAATTTTAATGTTTGTTATCTAGGGCCTTTCCTAGAATTGAAGCAGTTATTATATATGCACTTAGAAACTAAGTTCCTCCTCTTTAAATTGGTGTAGAACTCCATTTTCTTGTCCCACAAGAACATAAGATAAAAGACTTCCACATTATTGTTTGCTTATTTGTATTTAAAAAAAAACAACCCGGTTGCTAGTGTAATATCTACTCAGATTCATCATATATAATATTGCATAATTCTACTAGGCAGAAGGAAAACAGTTAAATGTGCATGCTAAATTCATTTTCATATAGTTTTCAATTTGATTTATGAATATATGTCTAGGTAGGCTGAGAAGGGAACTTAGAACTAATGGACAGGGTTGGGGTGAAGACTGAGACTGTTTTAACTAGCCAAGAGAAATTTGGGAGACTTCAGGGAGATGCAGAATTTAAATGTGAAATATGAAGAAATTGATAATTCTGTCTTCAGAGTGCGCTCTGAATAATGTGCAGGAACTAATGCCTCAAGCCAACCATTGAACAAAGACAAAACAAAATTTTGAATAGCTGTTCATTAAGTAAGCATCATCCATTCAAGACACCAAGTGAGGCAGGGATCCTCTGAGAAAAATGATGTGTGATCATGTAATGTAAAACTGCACACACAAAGAGGGGGAGGGGGCATTTCAAACTAGGGCTTCACAGTTCACTTTAGTTCTAGAGTGTGTGTGTGTGTGTGTGTGTGTGTGTGATTAATAAACATAGGGGCTGGCATTTCAAAACGGGCGAGAATTGTTTGATTTTATTTTAGATTTGTTTGTAAATTCTCAGATTTTTTAAAAATGAAGATAACCTTTTCTTTTTGAGAATTTGAATGAATGGAGTTCTCCTAAATTGGATAGTCATAAAGAAATATATTCAAGTACGGATATTTAGAGCAATTTCAAAATGACACCAGCCGTTCCTTTCTATTCATTAAATGTGAAAAAGCCAGGAATGAAACAAATGCAACAAAACCACTTCAACTTTAACAGTGGATGAAACAGTGTCAAAGCTGGAGTGGTTTTGCCAGATTTCTATCGGTCCCTGCTTGTCCGCATGTAACAATTCAAATGTACCAGTTGCTGGCATTATGAAATGATTCCATTTTGAAATGTGTCTAAATGCACGTGTGTCTATGCCCTTATATATGCATGCATGTAGGGAGATAGGAAGTCTTTACATGTACTCCAGGTAGTGGAGGTCAGGTGTTTTAACTATAGTGGCTCCATCATGTATTCAGCATCCTGCACTTCAAAATGGTGGCGGGGGCATTTTAACAGAAGCTCTTTTGACCAGCTTTATCTAAAGTGTCCCTACCACCATTTTGAACTTTGGGGACTCTGAATACATGGGACACAGAAGCTGCGCCTAATTACCACACTCTGGCAGACTTGATTAATCACAGGACAATAGAGCAGTGCTCCTGCACATCTATAGATACCGATAGGGTCTGATTTTATATATCTATTAACCTTGGGGAGATTAAAAATGTATATAAGATTAAAAATATGCTGAAAATTTTGAAGAACTGGGGCTTGTATTCCCTAAAGTAATATAAGCTTCATATGTAAATTAAACAAGCTAGTTGGAAAGGGAAGGCTTGTATGGTTACATTTAGGCAAAACTGGGCTTATGCAACTACTAAACTTGTTGATTAGTCAGAGATACTAATGGAATCTTTGCAGCCATGTTGGCTTTCTGGATCCTGTAGCTTTTTATGAGAAGACAATTAAAAACTGCATTCTTTGCTGAAAACCATGATTTCGTAAAAGCAGAGTGAAGTTATCTCTACATGAGCCACTGACCTTTGTTTCCTTTTGTTAAACAACACTCATTTTATATTAAAGTTTAGATCAAGGAGAAGCGAAAACTTGACTTAAGAAACTGTGACACTCAATGAAATTAGTAGGCGATAGGATTAAAACTAACAAGAAAAAGGTTTTTCTTTTTTTTAAATAGTATGTAGTTAACTTGTAGAAATCATTGCCCCTGGAGATTGTAGAGGCAAATTGTATAGCCATTAGGGCTGTGAAAAGCTTTGGATCATGATTTGGATTCAGAGATAATTTGGATGATTCAGAGGCCAAATCTGTGAATCCGAATTGAATGACTAGAAGCTTTAGGTGTTCCAAATTGAATTGGAGCTTTCCAAATTTGATTTGGAAAAGATTTGGAGATTCAGCCACAGGATATAATGGGGAATCAATGAAATATCTATAACTTTGCTGTTTTTCAGCTGATTTGGATGAAACCTTCAGGGGTAGTAGCCTCTGTTGAGGGGCATGAAGCCTGCCAAGTCACAAGGTGATAGGTGCAGGGGTTTCAGGGAAACTGCACCTCAAATCCTGAACACAAAACTCATGTCACATTTGTGTGTCAAGCCACAGCAGGGGGAGAACTGCAGGGGTGGTAGCTCTTGCTGAGGCCACAAATCCTGACAGGTTTCAAGGAGATAGGTGCAGGGGTTTCTGGGAACTTGCACCTCAAACTGCTGACAAGCAAAACTCATGACATAAGGCACAGAGGGATGAAAACTTCAGGCCTGCTAGGGTCTGCTGCAGCCACAAAGCCCACCAGCTGTCAAGGAGATGGGTGCAGGGGGAGTCTGGGTTCTGGGGCCCCGTACCTCTGGTCACAGGCAGGCAAAACTTGTGACATGGGTGCTTGTGGGACTGTGTGTGTTAAGGTATGTCCTTCCTGGTGTTGAGGCCTCTGCACAACATGGCAGTGTGCCCCCATGAGGTCTCCTTCTCCCCTACAGCCTTAATCCAGTCCACCACTGTAAACAACGGCAGGTCAAAATAACTTGGGTGGCTTAACACCAATAACACCAGCAGCATCAAAGGTAGCCAGATAGAACTGTCACAGAGCCTTTCTTTTTATAAAGGAATTAATTGACATCAAGAAGTAAAGATGTTGTGTTGGATATATGTTACTCATGGTGCGTGATGTCTTATTTTGTGTTTTTATGTTTATATGTTTATTATTAAAAAACATAAAATAGTTAGAAAAATATATCTTAGGAAGCTTTCAGGTTGATAAAACCCCTTTTTCAAGCTGAGGAAGTACTTGCAGTTGATGTGTCTTCTGGTCCTGGATGGAAGGAATAGTAAAGAAGCCAGTACCTTTGATGCTACTGATGCTATTGGTGTTGAGCCAGTGAAGTTATTTTGACTTGCCCTTGTTTACAGTGGTGGACTGATTAAGGCTGTAGGGGAGGAGGAGACCTCACGGGGGCACTCTTCCGTTTTGTGCAGAGGCCCCAGCACCAGGAAGGGTGTACCTGAACACATATACATTCCCACAAGCACCCATGTCATGAGTTTTGCCTGCCTGCAGCCATAGATGCAGGGCCCCAGAACCCAGAATCCCCCTGCACCTATCCCCTTGACAGCTTGCTGGCTTTGTGGCCTCAGCTGGCCTTCAGGCCTTCAGTTTTCACCCCCTGTGCCTCAATACACACACAGTATCACCCATGTCATGTACTTTGCTTGTCAGTAGTTTGAGGTGCAGTTTCCCAGAAACCCCTGCACCTATCTCCTTAATACTTGGGAAGCCTCATGCCCTCAGCAGAGGCTAACATCCCTGCAAGTTCCATCCAAAGCAGCCAAAAAACAACAAAGTTATAGATATTTCATTGATTCCCCATTATACCCTATGGCCGAATCTCTCCAAATTGGCTCTGAATCTTTTCTGAATTGATTCAGCCAAATGAAATTGGAAAAGCAATTCAAATCTCCAAATCAAATTGGCCAAATCCAAACTGAATAGTTGCCTATTTGCAAAGGCCTAATAGCCAGGTTCAGAAAAGGACTATACAGTTTCATAGACAGTAGAGCTATTAATGGCTATGAATGGCTATTAAACAGAAGAGTCAGGAGCATGTCCTACGTTATCCTCAAACCAATGATGGTGGACACTAGGAGGATAATGAACAAGCAGATAGATCACTCTTAGATATACCTGATTAAATTGTCTCCTTCTAAAACATCCAGTCCTTCCACTATTTGAGACAAGCAACTGAGCTAGATTGGCCATTTGTCTGAGCCAGTATAACACTTCTTGAGCCCATCTACAGATGCATTAATGCACTTTTTCTGATGGGCATTAAATTTAGTACCTCCAATATGAGGTGCTAAATAAATGTGCATTAGGCTGCCCTAAGATGCAGTACTGAAAGCACACATTTTTAAGTGATGCTTACTGCACAGTAGCCATGTATTAGCATAATTGCATTTTTTTACATGACACTTTAATGCGCAGTAAAATAGGCTAATGTGCAGTAAAGCACAAGTGTAGATACTCCCCTTTTGTTTTTAGGAGGTAAAATGCAGATTTTCCTTAGTTCAACTTTAAAAGCTAACAAGACTGACAAATCTTTATAACGAGATTATAATGTGTGGTAGAACTGTGAAAGCTTGGAGAAAAGCTGCTTGGACAGCAAATTCTCATTTTACTACTTCAGCCCTCTCCAGGTTAATTGGCTCATTTCGTATACACATTTTTTTGTAATAATTATAAGACATATTTTATTCACTTAAAATATTAGAACTCAAGTGGAAATTTATATTCTTTTCATATTGGTACTCTTAGGGACTTATCACTTTGTTACTTAAAGTACAGGGTACACAGTTGTATTTTATTTAGTTAACCTTATATTGGACTTTGGAGGTTTTAGGTCCTATCTTGTCTCTAAAAGATTCTTTCTCCCTATTATGGGAAGCAAAGGCAGAATGGAAAACCAGTTGATCTGAATGAGTTCAGGCCCCAATGCTTGTCACCCATCATAAATTTTAGCTTTCACTTTAACCCCAACATTTTTATCTTCTTTGCCCACCACTCTCAAACATATTTTCATGGTCCAAAACCTAGTTCAACATATCATTACAAGGTTAAGAGTTTTGATTTGTTTAATTTGGTAAAATTCAAGCAAAAAGTTTTTTCCTCTATTTTACACACACACACACACACACACACACACAAACCAGGAAAAAAAATCCTCATATCTTGACTGAACAATCACATGTTGGATAAAATCAATTAAATCAATGCTGTAAACTCCAGCTTTCATAAAGTCCCTGTAGAACAAAGAAAAACAATATGGTTTTGGAGAAAATAAGATCAGTGTTTTTAAGGCTATGGATGTTTTTAGTTCTTGCCACACACAGAAGACTATTTCCTATCGGTATTCTTTTTCTCTGCAACCTGTGAAAAAAATTTGGTGCGTGAATAGTGGTTTAACTTTATAGCACCTTGATTGTTTAAGATCTTCTGGGTTAAATATATCCCAATTAAAGTAAGAAAACACTGAACTGAATCAGTGGTTGGGATGAAGGTAGGTAGGTAAAGATATTCTTTCAAACTATACTCACAGTAAGCTTTTCTCACTCAACATGCCAACTCCATGTTCTATTAGTGCTAGCCAGTGCAGATTTGGTTACATGCCTGTAGTTGTAAGAATCAAAAAGGATGGTGAAACTGGGGATCTTTTTGATTAGGTGACTGTCAAATAAGATGGGGTGACATTTTCTGGCTAGTCCTAGTGTGACCAGACTTGCATCCAGTTGTGCTGCAGCACTGTCTTGTGTATGCATGACTCCTGCCTCCTCCATTCCCATGGGATACGCTTCCCCACTACTTGTCTGCCATGCCTTGCTGTTGTTTGAAAAGCAAAGGTGGGAAGCTGCCCAAAGGCTGCAGAGGGAATCCAGTCCACTGTCAGTTGCTCTTTCTTCAATTGGTTGCAACCTTCCAGCCCTATTGGTGCCTTAAGGGTGACTTTCATGATCTCTGTTCACCCCTAAAATCACACGCTTTGGGAAGTAGGTAGGAAAGGGGCAGGGGAGGAGGAGCTGCAGCTAGGCAAGAGCATAAAGCATGGCATTGGGGCTAGCGGAAGCTGAAGGATCATGGAGCTCAGGTGGGCAGGATGTGGTGTGTGAAGGAATGTGGGGAGACCGCTACATTTCCTTATAGTACACGGCTGCCACTGCTGGCAGCAGCAGCAGTAGCAGATGACGGGTATTTATGGCCTGTGCAGGCATTACCACCAACTGGTATGCAGCTCCAGCTAGTACTGCATGTGGTGGCAAAGAGTGCAACCAGGCTTGCCCATCTCTAGCACATTGGGTTCCTTGCAGTGCACATGCAGCTCCCAGCACTCATGCACCACCAGGGAAAGCCTTGTATGACACAGGCTCCACTTCTGGCAGCATCCTGGGACCTGCATTACAGGGGGTGGGGAAGGCATATGAATGCCAGGAGTTGCATATGTGCCATAGGGAGCCCTGCACCATAGAGGTAGGCCATGGGGGGATCCCCACACCCCCACCATCCCTCACACTCCACACATGGAAACCCTGTCCCCAGATATACACCCCCCAACATACCCTATTTACCCCCACACAGCTACATACCCTCAGAACCCTCCCACACACATCACATACAATATATACAAATAAAATTTTATTTTTGAGTTATTATGCAATCATTTCTATATACAGTAGGCAAACACAAATCATAAAATTAAAATATGTTATAGTAGGTCTTTGACTTCTAGTGTATGATTCATTTTTTTTCTGTTTCAAAACACTTTCTCCCAAAAGAAGTACTTCTGGGGGCAAGGGGAGAGATGTCTGGTGGCAAAGATCAGGGGTTAGAAACAGGACTTCTGGTCCCAAGATGCCAATGAGGGGGTAGGGCACCTGTCAAGAGGTGGGGATACCCTGGTGGCCATCAACAGCTTACCAAAACTCATTAAGTGGCCCTCCAGCCAAAATAATTGCCCACCCCTCACCTAGGCTCACTGCACCAGACCTCAGCCTTTTGGCTACAATGTTGTCTTGCCTCTTCTTGGGTACTGCATCCCTATGGCCCTAGTCCAGACTTTCATGTTCTGGGCCCCCTGGCCTTTTCTCACCCTTTTCAGGCTATGAATTCTGGTGCTCTCAGCCTCAGCTGGGAGAAGGGCTCTCTCCTGCCCCTCTCTGGTTCAGGCTATCAGCCCTCTCAGCCTTAACAACTCACTCCTTACACCCTGGTTCTTGCCAAGGCTCAAAGCTTGGCGTGCCTCCCGAGGCACCCCAGTCGTCTTCTCTTTACCCCTTGTAGCCACTCCCAGTCCACCAGCATAAAAAAAGACAAGCTATGACTTTAACAAAAACCTCCCCCACTCAGGGCAAACACACTGGAGCAGCTCTCATCTCCTGGGGCTCTTATCTCTCTGCCTCTAGAGCAGTCCAGCATCTGCCAGTGGGTTCTTGCACAGCTGCTTTCTTTGGATAGCTTGACTCCCTGCCAGTCCCCCCTCCAAGGTGTTAGTTTTATCTGCTTTGTGGGGCTGTGCTATCTGAGCCAAGCAACTCACCAGCCTGCACAGATGTTCGCCTTTAGGTCTAATGACCAGCTTGGTCTCCCCACTGCAGCTTAGCTCAGTTCCCTGCAGTCCTTGCCTTATCTACCTGTCTGCCTGCACAGCAGGCTAGCTTGCTGCATTTTACCCCCTTTATAGTAACAAGAGTCCCTAGTTCCCTTTTATACCCAGTATGTACAGTAGATTTAAGGAGTCCAGAAGAACCATATTCTTAATCTTGGTACAAATGCCTGATGTGGGGTTATTAGAAGAGGAAACAAGTTTTTAAAGTACTTCCTTTTCAGAGACAGTAATTTGCAGTAATAGCTTATGTCAACTTTAGGCAGGATGCTGGTCCTCCTGCTGTTGATTTTGGTAGGCATTGGGAGAGTTGGGCAATTTTGCTATTCAGAGTTACAGCTGGTTGCTTTGACTGCAGTCAATGCCAAATACTTGATAGAAGGCACTGAGTTTCTTCAATGGACTCATTGCTTTTAGTGACCCTGCCACCTTGCACCATCCAAGATGGTGTACATCTTTGTGGAATAAAAATAATAATAGCTTGCATAAGAGGTGCTGCACTTTAGATCTAAAGAATGACACTGAGATAAGTTCAATGACAAGAAAACTCATATTTGCTATAGAAAGAGGGTAGGTAGCCATCTCCCTTCCTCTGTTGGTGCTGCTTGATTCCCACCAAAACTTTTGCTATCTCTTTTTTTAAGCAGAAAAAAATATGCCCTCTCTCCTTTTTTGTCCTCTCAGGATTTGATTCCACTGGAAACCTTTGGAGGTAGTCTCTGGATATGCCTCACACAGAAGCAGCCAAGCTGATGACTTTGCTACATATTTATCATTTGGAAAATTTCTCGATGCATGACTGGGACAACAGAAACATAGACTATCAGTCACCTTCATGCTAGCTGCATAGCCTTGAACACAGTATAGGTGTATATAAAATGTTGTGTTAAGTGCAAAATAATAACATTAATGACTCAAATATTTGGGGGCCATGGTGGTCATATATTAGGGTTTTTTCATGTATAGTGGATTTGCCTAATTAAATCCAGACTTAATTAAAAATGGGATATATTTTACACATCAAACATTTTGCTGGCTCTAAGTTTTATAAAGGATTTAGGCTCAATTAAATATAGAATGCTTATCATCTGATGATGCCCATAAAATTCCTGAGCTTATTTAGATTTTACTGCTAGCAGATTTACTTGTAGTGACTGCCAAAAGAAAATTTCCAGATCTTCTAAAACTGAGTTGCTGGTTTTAAAAAGTTCAGTATGTTTTATCCTTAGAAAAGCTAACAAACTTCAGGAGTAATAAAAAGCATGGTGCTACATTAGCTGGCATCCTTTCATCAAACTGATTGATTCCATGCTAATGTCTTTGAAACCATCTTTCCTTAAATAATTTGTTCCAATGTAACTATATTTTTAAATTTAGTTTTACTTAATATGATTGGAAAGTGTGTGGGTATATTAAAATGGATACACTGAAAAGTATTTGATTGATTTCCTTTCCATCCGCCTATGAAGAATGTCATTTTATTAAGGTACATATTCTATCATGTTGATTGTACGTTGATTTAGGACTTGGCTGGATACTTTCTACACTATGATGGATAGACAGTTGCATGGGTTTCTCCTTGGTAGTACATTTTTTTGCCACTAAATATTCAGATATACTTTTTGATTTATTGAATGATGTCAATGGTTAGTATTCATTTTAGTCAGCTTCGTTTTTATGGAGACATGTCCCATGAACTAATGTGTATCTTGGCTAAAGGTTACCTTTCATTTTATTATGCTGATCTCAAGGTACTTTTAAAACCCCAATTAAGCTTTACAAAACTTCTGTGCAGTTTAGTATTATTAAATTGAAGTGCAGTGATAGTGCATGTTTCATTTAAGTTCATACAAGATGTCAATGCAGAATTATTAGTATAGCAATTCTGATTCCTAGATTCCTAGCACATATATTGATTGGTCCCTATTTCCTTACCATATTTATGTTCAGCATTTCCAAAAAACCCCCCCCCAAAAACAAAAACCTCAGAGTGCCTCTGACAGCAGAGTCAACCATCCAGTATGCCACTGCAGTAAAGGAGGCAAAATGAGCCTTCAACTCCTCCACAATAGCTGATTGAAACATTGGATTCTGTGAAGAGCACGCAGCATATTTTGCTGATAAGCAAAACTGAATACATAAGGAGCTAATTAGAAAGGAAAATTCCACCCCAGAACATGTTATATTAACCACTCCATCACCCCTGACTGAGTTTGACTGCATCAAGCACATCAGAACTCAAAAAGCCCTGAAAATATTGGATTCAAAACCTGTGAAAGAGATTCATGCTCCTCCCGCTCGTAGAAGCCAATGAACAACCATGCCCACTACCTAAAGAAATAGTGTGTTTTTCAAAGGAAAATATCTACCAAAACTCCTTAAAAATGCAATAGTTCCAGCACTCCTTATAGATCCAGGCTTCAACCCTGATAGTTTTTCTAGCTGTAGTGTTATCTCCAAATTCCTATGCACAGGGGGGAAAAAAAGATAGGAAAATGTAGAACCTAAACTCTGGCACTGTGCAATGTAAGACAATATCCAGAATGCTTCTCAATCAAGGTTTAGACTACATAAAGAACAAAGAAAATCAAGCTATCACCAAAATCAGTGTCTTAAACTTTCCTGCCTTTGACACAATACACCATGAGGAAAACTAACCTGCTTACATGACTGATTCACCTAGCACTACAGTTGTTCTTCTCAAGTGGAACTCATGGTGCTAATGGGTAACTGATTTTTTTTTTATTTTTCTGAAGATCAGGATCCTCAGTGATTCTGACTGTTCTTCCTTCTCTTCAGTACCTTTGTGAGACAATTTAGAGTGAAAATAATGTGAATTCATGGTCTCAGCTGCCAACAGGAAATTGATGATTGACATTCAACAGTCTATCTCTTTCTCAGCTGATGATACTAATCCCATTATTAATATTTCTAAAGTAAATTAGGCCTTAAATGATAAACAGATAGCTTAGTATGAACCAACCTGTCAGAATAAGGAATCGTCTGAAGAACTACCATACAATATGATTTAAAGGTTCATGCCCTTCATTCAGCAAGTGCAAAACTTCATGATCCTGCTTCATTTTTGACTTGTCTTGGATCTCCATTTTTTAAGTATTGTTTCTTATGCCTCTAGCTCAATACAAAACTTTTTTCTTACCTCTCAAAAGTCATCCTAACCATAGTGATGCATACAGTCATCATGTCTAAGCGATTATTGGAATTCACTGTAATAAATAACGTGGTTGTCTATGCCTTAGGCTGCTGTAGGCATAGCAGTTTCCAAAGCAACTAGAGGAATAAGCCCTTCTGACCAAATTCTTATTTATGAACTGCCCAAAACCTGTGCCTCTCTGAACCATGTAGATTGCAAAATCTTGAATGATGTGAAACTTGGCAACAAAACACTTAGATCTCAGCTACCATATAATTTCTCATCAAGCATTGTCATCCATACCATGTCTTAGCTTCCCCTTCTCCTAAACCTTCTTTTGGTTAGCAAAGGAAATAGTTCTGTATATGAAATGCACCGTAGAAAGTATTTTTAGTCATGGAAAGAGTAATGAACATTTTCTAATAATATACTCCTTCTTTTCACTTCCATTTTTCTCCTGTTCCACATTTAGAACTATTTCTCAACCCATATCCACCACTGACTCAGCCTAGCAACTGCAACAAGCATAGACAAGAGCAAGTAACAGAACAATTAAATTAATTTTAAGGTACTTGCATACAATGGTCTGCATAGATATGAAAATATTTTTTTCAGACGTGGCCCAACTATACCTCTAACTTACAGAAAGGAGTGTGGGTAAGACAGCAACAATGAGAGAGGGGAAAAGTAATATTACATCCTGTCACTTACACCTCTGTACTATTATACCAATTGTATTACAGGGAATGGGGACAGTAGCTTTCTTCAGCATCATAAAATAAATGTGGTAATAGCTCCGTTGTTGGAGATACATCACCCTGGGATTTTCAAGACAACTCAGTACCTACAAGCTGCAACCAAAAAGTATGGGTATTACTTGGTTTGGAGTTGTTGTGAAAATCTAGCCCTCTATCGATTAGTTTTCTATAGTTTCTTTTTGCTTCTTGGCCAGACTGGACAAGCACCAAGTTTTCCTAATTTCCTATAGCTTTGTGCTCCCTCCTCTTTAACTGCTTATGGGAGATTGAATAGCTTAGGAGAATGGCAATAAGGAAAGAATATATCCATGTGCCGGAATGCATTTAGATGCATCTGGATGTACCTCTCTGCAGTCCATGGTGCCTGTATGGTTATGCAGAACTGCCTCAGTTCACTCTATTGATTCTGCTTCTATTGTTATATGAAATGATGCTCGCTCTATTTCTTCGACAGCTGATATCAATACACACTCTAGGAAAATGAGTTTTAGACTTTATTCTGTGTGTTTCACACGTTAAAATGAGGAAAACTAATCACTACTGAAAAATATAGCTCCTTGTGCTGAAGATAGCATCTCTTCTACAGCTCTGGTGTATCAATTAAAATACAATCCATTGTATTTTTATAATGGATGAGAAATAGAGGGATAATTGAAGTAAACCTGGATAGAGAAGATTTCCTTGAATTTGCCATAGTTTTTTGTACATACTTGGAGCAATTTAGAGTACCTGATAGATAAAATACTGTAATTCATATTAAAAAATGAAATATGATAGGTTTGTGAAAAATCTAATATTTTAATCTTTCATAATATTTTGATGATGAAATTAATTGGAACATATTTAAATGTAATCCAGAGACCCCAATACTTGGGTTTACTAAAATTCTAAGAGTCTTTCAAGAACCAGAACTATACTTACTTTTTGGCCCAATAGAGGGAAGGTGCATGTGTGCAGAGCAGGGGCAGATCTGTGGGATAGAATGAATTGGGTAATAGATATGGCTGAAGTGTGAATCACTTCTTCACTGAGATCCACAGGTTAGGGACAGACATTACACATAAACTAGCTTAAATGATCAGAAACCGGTTCAAACCTGTAACAGAACAGCTATTCAGTGCACAAAAACCAGTTTCAAAGTGGCTGAAACTGGTTTCAGATAAACCTGGTTGAAAGTAGTATCAGACTTAACTGATTTGGTTTAAGCCAGTTTATGCAATGTCTATTCCAGACCCCTTCCTGGTTTAACTTAAACCTGAGTCACCCAGCATCTCAGATGCTTTGCAGCCCTGGGCAGGGATCTCTGCTCCAGAGAACAGGCTGACCTACCCCTCTGCTCCCTGGCTGGAGCTCTGGCAGACACTGAAGGCACATCAGTGTCTGTCTGTCTTTCTCCTGCCTTCTCCCCCTTCATCACTCCCCACTCAGGCAGGGATTCCCCCCTCCCCTCTCCCACATCACGGATGGTAGCCAGCATGTGGTATGCTAGCTAATTCTGAGAGGTGCCTGTGTAAGACAGGACAAAGGAGACAGGACAGTGCCTGCTTAGGGCTTTTTGGAGCTAATCAACAAGTCAGCTGGTAATGTCCCTCCATTCCTTTCTTGGAAAGGTTGTTTAAGAAGTGTTTAAACTAATGAGCAAGGCTTTTGTTTTTTTGCTGGGGTGCTAAATGTTGTTATCAGCTCCCTGTGTAACTACCTGCTGTGTAAATAAATGCTGTGTGACTTCCTGATGGTTCTCTTGCTGGTCAGGAGCAGCAAGGTGTGGGAACCCTCCCTAATCAGAGATCCTACTGGGGCCTGGCCACACCCCTCCCTCAGCTCAGCACTGTGGAAGGGAAGGGAGGGCTTCTCTAGCCCCCCTAGCTTCTAACCTGAGCCACTGCAGGCATGCACAGGCATTTCTTCAGTCCGGAGGGGATGTCTGTACCGCTGCAAACCTATTCAGCTTAGCCAGGTTAGACTAACCTGCAAAAATGGAGTCAATTCAGGCTCTGGCTTTTTGAATGTCTGTCCATAGTCTTAACAGCTTAGGTCTATCCAAATGCACTTATCCCTCAAGGGACAATTCTATAATACCCTGTTATTAATTCAGTCCTGTAATAGTGTCTGTTTGGGCAGATGCAAGATTTGAAGTGATCTCAAAGAGACATATGTTCTGTTCCTAATTCTTTTCACTGCTGGAATCAGGGAAAGGATAACTCCTTTCTGCGAAGGCCAGGAGGATGGCATCACAGATTTTCCTACTCTCTGCTTTGCTGATTAAGGAAAGGTTATGGTTATTAGCACCAGTATGCGCTCGTGAAAATCCACTGGGCTAGGTACTGTTTTAAAGAAAATGAGGCCAGAGTAAATGATGTTGCCAGAACACTACCCTCCAAAGGGTGCACTAGCATGAACTTGTGTGCTCCTTCCTCCTCAGCACCAGGCTCATAATATGAGGTTGATCAGAGGCCAGACTTTAAATATAGGCGAAATAGCCGTGACTGCTGAAAAGCAGCATCATTCATGACAATGATACCACAGAGAACTGATACATTAGTTCTGTGAGCTGTAAGCTTTAAGTGCCTGTGAGCAACATTTCTCCATGCACCCAAAGTTTTGAAATATCATCCTTTTTATATACATGAATCATATTTATTAGTAGTTTATGGGAAACTCTCCATGACGTCTCATTAGCTCTCTTCCATCTTGGTTCTGTGAACTACCCTTGCATGGCAGAAGTGCCCCTATCACACACTAAGTCATGTTTCAGAACGCCAATTGCATTTACTTGCAGATGCTTTTTAAAAAAAGAAGGAAAAAAACTTAGATGCCTAACGCTAGGGCATAATTCTTTTGAGAATAGAACACTTTGCTGTACAGAGTCAGCAGTAAAAAATAATTGGATGTTGGACAGCTTGGGGATGTTCATATAAATATATTAAAAGAAATATTTGTCAGTTGTGAACTTTTAGATCACTTAAGATAGAAACATAGTATAAGTCATGTTCATTGCAATGAGAAGTAGGTCTTTATTCTTTGTCAGCCTGCCATCTCTTGCATTTAGCTCAGCCTCCTCTCAAAGACTCAGTACAAAACAGCATGTATCAGATGGCCTTCTGATAAAGATAAGAAGCCAGCTCACACAACAGATGATAGAAAGAAAGTTAACCGTTTAATGGATCACACGTTTTTATGGATCTTTCCATTCTTTTCCTCTCCCTAATTTTAGAAACAGACTATGAATAACTTGTCTTAACTTGATAGCCCATAAGTCTTGACCTAGTGTTAAGAGACCAAACATAAAAACTGGTGATTTGGGGCTCTTTAGGTTTGGGGTACCTATTTTGAAAAATGTTAGAGAGACCAAGTGGTCAGAATAAGTTAAGCATTTGCCCTTTGAGAGTCAGCCCCTTTAAAGTTAAGATGACAACAGTTCCTGATCACTGTTTGAAAATACAAGTTTATTTGTATGAAAGAAAAGAAAATATAAAGTAATCAAGAAAAACAGGCTCTTGATGGTACTACCAAGTACAGCACAATTGCGGGTCTATACAATTAGAAATGTAGATATCTAGTTTTTCCTCTTGGTGCACTCCCCAAAATAATTGATAAGGATGCTTGCAGAAAAAGGAGAAAGTATATTATCATTATTAAAGATGTTATCTTTACTATAACTATCTTAACTATACTATTATTTTATTATTAAAGACATTATGTCTTTATTATGAAAAACATACAAAACTTCTGTAATAGGTCTAGTTTATGATATTTTGGCAGTGATAATGTACATTTAATTCACTAAAACAATATACCTTTTAATATCCATCTATCCAAGTAGCACTCCTTTGCTTCTGCCCATCAGCATATTTGAGTGCCTTTCACAAAAATCAATACCAATTGTAAAATCCCTACCAGAAGTTCTGAAGTTTATAGTACTTTTCTTTTTTTCAGATTACAGACTATGCTTGCTGGGGGAAGTTTTGTGGTTTTGACCTTGTTTTGATTGAGCAGACTGTCAATTCTTGTCAATCAATCCATTGTCAATGTCAGTCTCAGACGTTGCTCCTCAGCTCTGGAATTTCTGCCCTCTTAAGGCCCATTAGACCCCAAGCATAGACACCTTTCAGAAGTCCTGCAAGACCTTCCTATCTGGATAAGCATTTAGCAAACAAAGCTAGGCTCAGGTATTGTTAAATGGATCTCTGTTTTATGTTAATATTCAAGTTCCCCTTTCAAGTTGTTTATTTCTCCTGTCACTCATTTTCTCCTGTCACGCTTTAGGTATCCAGTTCTCTTACTGTAAATCAACCTGAGCTTTTGTTGGGAAGGGCAGCATATAAGTCAAATAAATAAATATGTATATACACGCATAAATACTTAGTAGTAGGGTTAGAGCAGGGGTAGACAACCCCCAGCATGGGAGCCACAGCATGGCATTTTGCTTGGCACGCATGCTTCGGGGCAGATGGTGGGGAAGGGGGTTGAGTCTGCATTGCTATAACAAGGCTCCTCACAGCTCCGCCACCATCAGCTCCTGGCATGCCAACATCTTACAGGTTGAGGTATGGGTGTTACTGGCACACTTCCCAAAAACATTGCTGACCCCAGGTTAGAGTGTTGTGGTAGCTGTGATAGTCCAAAAATATGTGAGAGAAATGTTAGAAAAGCTTTTCAGTTATACCTGAGAGAGGACATTTTGTGCATGAAAGATTCTTCTCAACTATCCAGTTTGTCTAATAAAATATTTCATCAAAAAAACCCTTGAGTATCTCAGTGTTTAGTATCATTCCATATAGTAGAAAGACTTTTCAGTTGCTGTAAGTTTTGTAATATTTTTTCTAATAAAAGTTAGGCTCTGGATTTTCAACTGATTTCATGTGGAACTTCATTCCATACATTGTTCCAATATTTTAAAACAATACAAAATACATTATTTGCAGGAAAGAGGTGATGCATGGTTTTATCATATAGCAGCAGAACATGACACCTTTATAGACATGAAGAAAGTTTTTTGAAGCATGTTGGATACAAAAAACATATATGCAATATTTGAAGATCGTCATTATATGCTTGATATGCTTGATAATCACTGAGAATTTTATATTCTTCAGTGAGGGAAGATGTCTACTGATAGCAAATCGGATCACTCAGAGCAACATAAGCTTACTCTAAATTTTCATAACAACCTAAAGCAATTTCCAGGATAGGTTTATTTGTTCTAATTCCTCCCACACTTAACCATTCTCAAATCCTTTTGAAGATTCTTTGAAACTCTCTATGAAGTCAGTCTTGTGCTATAAATATTTCACATACCATATATTCTGATAAAGGGTGTTTGTACCTGAAAGCTTGCAAAGAAGAATTCTTCCAGCTATTTTAGTTGATCTATTAAAACATATCGGATTTACTCAAATAACCTTGTCTCACATACCATATAGGAGTTTTTGGGTTGTGTAGACTTGTGAAGTATGTTTTATAGTGAATTTAGAAATTTTCACTAGGAGAAGTAAAACAGTATGACCAATACAGATGTATGCACACACACGGAAGGGTGAGGTGGAAGTGATGATTGCTAGAGGTAACCATTATCCACAGCTGAGAAGTAAAATAACAGCTGCTACCCTTAGGCAGTAGCAACACAGGAGTTATAGGACTAATCCCATTCTTAATTAGTCTTTTGCAATTCCAGAACAATTCCATTGTTACTGGTGTAATTGAGAGCAGAATAAAGGAAATAAGACACATAGGCTAAGAACAGATATTCAAAAAGCCTGAGGTGGAATCAGTCTAACTTACATGGTTTTCTGTAAGCAGCCTAGCGTGGATTGGTAGCGATCAGTATATACGTTCACTCTTTGGGGGAGGTTGGCATGCAGGGGGCCTGAAGTTTCCAAGGCCAACAGGTTGGGGCACTCTTGCACATATCCCAGCATGTAGTGTGGGCTCCCTGGGCTGGCAGAGACTCTCAAGTGTAGCTGAATGGTTTAGCCATCCCTGATTGGCTGACAGGCATGGGCTTGCATGCCCCAACCCCATGCCACATTATTGCTGACCTTCCCCACACCCAGCCCTAGGTTTCCAGGAGAGCCTCAGAGCAAGTGCTTGCCATTGTGACTTGCACATGTCTCCACATCCTGGCCTAACCATACTCCACCATAGTGTCATGCCACCCACAACAAAGTAGGGAGACCTAGGAGCTGAGGAGTGTCCTGCTGGTTGCCCTGCATGACTTCATAGTTTCATAGTTTCTAGGGTCAGAAGGGACCTGAGCAGATCATCTAGTCCGACCCCCTGCCACGGCAGGAAAGAATACTGGGGTCAAATGACCCCAGCAAGACGTTCATCTAACCTCTTCTTAAACACCCCCAGGGTAGGAGCCTGCACCACTTCTCTTGGAAGCTGGTTCCAGACCCTAGCCGCCCTGACCGTGAAGTAACGCCTCCTGATATCTAACCTAAACCTACCCTCTGCCAGCTTGTGACCGTAATTCCTGGTCACTCCTGGCAGTGCTCCGGGGAACAGTGACCCCCCTAATGCCTGCTGATCCCCCCTGACTAGTTTATAACAGGCCACAAGACCCCCCCTCAGCCTTCTCTTTTGGAGGCTGAACAGGTTCAGGTCCCGTAGCCTCTCCTCATAGGGCCTGCCGTGTTGTCCCCTGATCATACGAGTGGCCCTCCTCTGGACCCTCTCCATGCTGTCGACATCCCTCTTGAAGTGTGGCGCCCAGAACTGGATGCAATACTCCAGCCGCGGCCTGACCAGTGCCACATAGAGGGGGAGGATCACCTCCTTGGACCTGCTCGAGATGCATCTGTGGATGCATGCCAAGGTATGGTTGGCCTTCCTTACTGCCTCTCCACACTGCTGGTCTATGTTCATCTTGGAGTCAGTGATGACCCCCAGATCCCTTTCCGTCTCCGTGCTGACAAGAGGGGAGTTCCCTAACCTGTAAGTATGGTGCCGGTTGTTCCTCCCGAGGTGCATCACCTTGCACTTGTCTGTGTTGAAACCCATCCTATTCTCATCCACCCACCCTTATAACCTGTCTAGGTCTGATTGTAGCCTGTTGCATCCTTCCAATGTGCCCACGTCCCCCCACATCTTAGCGTCATCAGCAAATTTGAACAGGGTGCTTTTTACCCCCTCATCCAAATCGCTGATGAAGATGTTGAACAGTGCGGGCCTGAGGACCGAGCCCTGTGGAACTCCACTGCCCATGTCTTTCCAGGTTGAGGAGGACCCATCCACTACCACCCTCTGGGTGTGGCCCACCAGCCAGTTGGTGACCCATTTGACTGTGTGGGTGTCTACACCACAGCCCCCAGTTTCTTAATGAGAACAGGGCTTCCGGAAGCCTTCCGGAAGTCCAGGAAGATTATATCCACTGCTACTCCTGCATCTAATGATCTGGTGATCTGATCGTAAAAGGCCACCAGGTTGGTCTGACAGGACTTGCTGGAGGCTACAGAACATTACATGCCTACCTGGACCTGACGCAGCAGTGGGTTACCATGGCATGCATCTTCATGCCTATGAACCAACAGCCAACTGTCCCACACAGGGACACCCACCACATGCTGTGCCTGCCAGGCGTCTTGGATTGGACCACCGACTCACTGATGAAGACAAGGCCACCCAGGATGCCATGGTCACCAGGGTGCTGTGGCACCACCTCCAGACTATCAAATGTCAGTACTGGGTTCATGCCACCAGCAGTGATGGGTGGGAGCAGATCATCCTGGGCACCTGGCATGATGAAAACTGGGTCAAGACCTTCCACATGTGCCAGACCACCTTCACAGACATTGTTAACCAGGTGCCCCTTCACTCCCCCCATGTTGTAGGCCAGAACATTAGCATGCAGCTGCCCCTCAGTCTGGAGAAGCAGGTGGCCATCACCACCATGAAGCTGGCCACCACCAATAATTACTGCTACATTGCCAACAGTTCAGTATGGGCAAGTCCATGGCCAGAGAAGCCATCTGGGAGGTATGCCTGGTTATCCAGGACATCCTGGCCAACCACTTTATGCACCTTCTCAACCTGCAGCAGGTGGTCACTTGGAGAAGCCCATATCGCAGAATCCACTGTGTGGGGCCATGGATGGCACCCACATCCTCATCATTCATCAACCACAAGGGCTATTTCTCCATTGCCCTGCAGGGTATCACTGACCACCAGGGCCACTTCAACCACATCTTTGACATCTAGGCAGGCAAGAGTCATGATGCCTATTAGTTCTGAAACTCCCTGCTTCCCAGACTGAAGGAGAGGAGGCATTATGTTCCTGGGGTCTCTGATTTTGCCATCAGTGACATCATCAGACCTCCCCTCTTCATCAGGGATCCAGTTTAGCCTCTCTTTCTGGTGGGCTCTCAGCACATATCTCAAGGTAGTTGAGGAGAACCTCATATAACTCATCACTGCACGTGCTTTCCACAACATCTGTGAGATCAGGAGGGAAGTCTTCCATGAAGCCTAGGCAGAGTCAGCATGCAGACTTGGCATGGCACATCAAAACCAAGGTTTGGGGAGAAAGCGAGTACCCTGCTGATGTTGAGGCCCCCAGCCCTGCGTAACGGCAGGCAGTCCAAATGTGCAAAACCCTGGCTGACTAACTCCTCACCCTTGAGGACTGGGAGCCCACCCTAAATAAGCAGGGACAGAGGGCTTCAACTGCCCATGCCCTGGCACTGGGCCATGGATCTCCCACCTGGGGCCCCTTTGGCTCTGAGTCCCAGGCAGTACTGCCCACAGCCCTGCCTAGACCACATTCCCTACTCTTCTCCATCCCCATTGCATTCTCCCACATACCAGGATGTGGGAGAATGCAGCATGAGGAAGAGATGTACCTTAATTTACAAGGCTGCAGTTTCTAAACTTCTCATTTTTGATCAAGAAAATCTTTGAAGATTGCCTCATATTGGTCCCTCTTCCTATTGACACAAACCAGCAAACCTTTGGAGGGGGTGCAGGAGATTTGCAAAAGGGGTGAAATACCTTGAAAGGGGCAATTTGGAAGGGGAAGGGAAAGAGGAAGGGGTTTGGGGTCAGGGAGAATGTCACAGGGGCTGAATTCAACAAGCACAAAACCTTGTAAGGAGGCATGGGATACGGAGATTTTGACTTGGCAAACTAATTCCAAGATTTTGGAATGAAGATTAGGGACTTCTCTGTGTAGGAGCTAGAGAGGTGTGTGATCTCAGACCCACTGTCTGGAAGAGTCAGTGGCAGGAAGTGACTACAGGGTGGAAAGTATCACCAGAGTGGGGACCATGGACTCCTGGCTCTCCCTTCACATGACCCTCTGCCCCTGGGATCCAGTAGCTCCCTTTGGGCACCCTGACCCTGTGACCCTTGGCCATGACTGGTGCTCATGTCATACAGCAGGTCCAAGTCTAGGGGCTTCCTATTCCCACCAACACTGTGATAGTCCCCTGAAGCAGTACATGGGCCAATAGGAGAGCTACAGAGAGTGGAAGAGCTAACCCATGGGCCTCCCTGCCTGGTGGGTGGATGAAATGGGGCTGTTAGGCTTTGTTTCCAGAAAACAGCAACAAAACGCTGTTTCTAGAGAACACCAACTTGAATGAATAGGGAAACTGGTTCAGATGTCAGATGCACTGGTCTAACCTAGATCGATATTATTTCAGTCTATTTTAGACCTGATTCCACCATTTATGTGCACCAAACTTCTGTACATTTATGGGTTTAGATAGATTTCTGATCAGTTTAGACTGGTCTAAGTGTAATGTCTGTACCTGGCCATAATTTTAGGAGGGGAGAAGTGGTGGGAGTTAAGTATGATATGTAAATAAGTCTGCCATGATGTGACAATGATCACTTGGGTATAATAAATATCAATTACTTACCCAGAGGAAATTATAAGAAAGCATTTAAAGGCATGTATAAAGTGTTTTATATTTCAGAGGAAACCAGCTGATTCCATGACAAAAGTCCTTTGTTAGAACTCAATATTAAAATGGTATTTTGAATAACCAGCAAATAATCCTTAACAGAGCTTGGGCATTTGATTGTTTTAATAATGTTTAATTGCACATTCATTTCCTATTAACACTTTGGCTGAACACTGAATGCCAAGCTGACAGGAGACTATTGTTATTGGAAATCTAAGATGAACGGGGAAACTGCATCAGTTCCCTGTCTGATTTATATCATCCTAGCTCTGTTACCATTAGTCATGACATACAGATTTGCATCAGCTAAGGATCTGGCCTACCAACTTAACTGTAGTCATTTCAATTTTACTTTCAGCAATCACTTTGAGAAAAACCATGAAATATCCAAGTAAATATTTCATGTTTTTGTAAATGAGTATTTTACCTACGTTCCATAGTGGAGGATATCAATCATGGGTTATACCTGATCATTCTACCATAATGGAGGCATCTTCAACAGTACTTTACTAGGGCTGTGTGAAACAGCTGTGTTTCTATTCGGTTTCGGATTTGGCCATTTCAGAGGAAAATGATTTGTTTCGGTGTTTTGGATCACTGTCCTGTTTCATTTTGGCCTAATTTGTTTTGGAGATTCAGCTCCACCAGATCTCCTCTGAATCTGTTTCAAAGCCCAGCCAGGGCTTGGGGCTGGGGGCTGCAGGGCCCTAGCGGGGAGGAGGACAGGGATGTGGGTGGCTTGTCTGGGCGAGGGGGAGGACCGCTGCCCCCTGGGCAGGCAAGGAGACCCCAAGGGGATCTCTGATCCCTATGGAGGCAGGTTGTGTGGCAGGGGCCAGCAATGTACTGCCATGCAACCTGGCTCCTCAGGGAGCAGAGATTCACACTGGGGATCTCCTCCCTGCCACTGCCTGCCATGCAGTCCTGGATCTCTGATCCCTGCAGAGCAGGGACAAACACTGCCCTACCACGCAACCTGGCTCTGCAGGGAACAGTGATCTGCCCTGGGGTCTCTTCCCCACCACTGCCAACCCTGCGCTGCACCAGATCTCCACTCCCTGCAGAGCCAGATTGCATGGCAGGGACCAACACTGCCCTGCCACGTGACTTGGCTCCACAGGGAGCAGAGATCCATGCTGGGGTCTCTTCACCGCCGCTGCCTGCCTGGTGCAGCCCTGTATCACCGAGGCAGTGGGGAGTGGGCAGTGGCAGTGAGGAGACCCCCTGTATGGATCTTTGCTCCCTGTGGAGCCAAGTCACATGGCAGGTCAGCAGTGTACAGCTCTTTCCCTGCAAGCCTGGCTCCAAAACTCCAAATTTTTCTGAAACATCTCCTAAACATTTCTGAAACATTTTGGATGCCTCATTTCATTTTGGAGATGTTTCTGAACCTTCTATTTTGATTCAGATTGAGTGTTTTGGGTGCCAAAATGGCCTGAAACACCTCCTAAATGAAACAGTTGCCAAAATTTCACACAGCCCTATACTTTACCTTCTTCTGATTTCAGACTGCCTGTGCTGGGCTGTTGGAATACTAAACTGACCCCAAGAGATTATCTTTAGAGCAAAACTATATAAAGGAGAGACTGCAGGTTACAGCACAAATGGAATATAAATGATTTGTAATCACTGATATTTCGATGATACTCATATTCAAAAAATGCCTATGTAATTGAGAAAAATGCATTTCTTTTTTAATTTGTTAAATGTTATACAAAATTACATATATGAGTGTATATCGACTATAAATGAGCTATGTACATGTCTGTTACAATAAGTAATAAAAGGGAAAGAAGAAAAGAAAAAAGGAAGGAACAAGAGGAAGGAATAGAAAAAGAAGAGAGAAATGAGCAAGGACTAAATTTTTAATTGCCAAAATAATCTAAACATTCTTTCTAAAATACAGTAATTTTTTCACAGCAGTTAATTTGATAAACATGACACTTTCCACAGATGCCAGCTGTACCATATCTAGGCTAGATTTTGAAAGGGCATTAGAATATGCTTATAATTAGGTAAAATGCTGAAAATCCCCACAGATGCCAGACTGAATCATTGGGTGCCTTAAACTCTTCGAACACATTTACATAGAATAGGTGTACCTTTGCCTTTTCAAGAGACTTAAGCCAGATCTACACATTACACTTAAAGTGTGATTAACTGGTTAATCATGCCTTAAGCTGAGACTCAGTTACACATTCAGTCAATTAACAGCATGATAAAACAAGCAATAAGCCATAAATTTATTCCACAAAATGTGTAACTACACACAAAATATATAATAACTTTGTGTCTTGCTCTTATCACATCATTAATGGAATGTGTGGCCAGGTGCTCCCCTGTGGGTGGGAGCCTCATCATCTGAGAGGCCCCCAGCCTATGGGTGCACCACCTGCATCCAGGTCACAGCAGCCACAATCTCCATGCCGTCCCACTGGGAGCCCCATCACTGCAGGGCTCACAGGAGTGGAAGCAGTGCAAGGGGCATGTCTCCTGCCATACATATGTGATTGTGTGGATTATGCATGAGGTCCTAGAATGCTTTTCCCCAAATGTCTCATGGGGCCCTTAGAATTTAACTTTGTAATTTTTGAAAATTGGCCCTATGCTTCTAAGGCAAGTTTGAAAATTACCTTATAATATATATATATATATATATATAGGTCTATGCTAATGCTAATTGGTTTTCTTTCACATGTAGACATGACCTGGTCTAAATATTCTACATAGGAAAAGTGCAAGCAGTAAGAGACAATCCTATGGGAAGGAGGAAAAAATCAAATACAAGGCAGCATACGTCCCTGCAAAAAACGAAAATATTTATTTTGGTTGTTTTGTTTGCATAATTTATATTTCAGGAAAGCTGACAGGATCAAGAGCCTTGTTCATTCGAATTAGGAGCTGTTTAAAAGAATGTTAGCACATACATATTTTTGTGGTTACCTGTATCCTCTCAAAAGCAGAGTAGGTTGAAAAGAGAACTATACAGTCTTTTGGATATGTCTTCACTATACAGCTATCCCTGGTAATCAGTACATGAATTAGCCTAGCCTGGATGGGACCATTCTCACCTGTGTTGTTATCATTTAGTATGCCTTTTTAGAGGCAATAATATCCCATGATTCCTTGCCGAGACATCCATTGAACTCTTTCCTAATCAATTGCTAGAAAACGTGTCTGTCCTTCAGGGGTTTAATGACAGATTTTGTGTCTTCCTTCACTGCTAAGGAAGTAAAATGAAGCCTGAGTTCCAGTCAGGTAAGATAGCTGTGTCAAATAGCTATTGCAGATTCACATCAGAATTTTATCAGTGTGACAATTAGAGACAGTTGGGCCAAAACCCAAGGAAGAACCTGGGTTAACTGCAGTGAAAACATACAGTTAGTGTTTGATGAAGCATTTGCAAAACTCATTGTTCTGTATTTCTCAGTCTGAAGCTATGAGGAGCCACTTGCAGAGTGTATTTTGATGCTCCCAGGAGGTGTCTTACTGAATCCTTGGTATATATTTAATTTCCTTTGTTGAGAGGCAGAGCATTGGAAGCAGTAAAACATTTTTTGAAGATTTCCATGAGGGAAAAATAAGGTCTCTGACTTTTCTTCACTCTTCCTTTCAGCACAGACAGATTTTTAAAAGCTACTTTATATCCAAAGCAGGAAACTATATTTCTAATGATATATTTGAATTTTGAGGAAAAACAAGGAATAAAACCTGAATGGTTTCACAAGAATTCTGTTCTCTTTTGGCTCAGTACAATGTCATGACCTGAATGAATATCTTTAAAGGAAAACATGAAGCTAAGGGTCCTAAATTATTAAAGAGCCATTCATTTGATGCTCTCAAAACATTGAGAGGAAGTTCTCACCTGCTTGCTATGGAGAGTAATGAACCTAGAGCTGCTCTGTCAGATGTAAATGGTGCTTCTGTTTTCCAACAGAGGGAATCTTAACTTACAAGAAGTTACCTCTGCTGTGTTGCAAAGAGCAACTCTTAACTGAAAAGTAAGGTGCAGAATATACTGTGTTCACAGAATGAATGTGACAATATTTAAATAGGTAAGAAGCCATATTCTTGCAAACTGCCAAGAAGTTCACACAAAATGAAAGCACCCTCGGTTCTCAAATGAATTTTAGAGTAAGTCAAGAGCTCTTGATATCTCTGAGGAGGTGCTCAGCCATGTAACATGATAGGGCTCTCAATAGAAACAGATATATTATATTAATAGCATTATTTTCTACTTATTATTTTAGATATCATTGTGCTCAACGTATCTCATTAAATAAATGGATATTTTAATGAAATATTTAAGGCATTTATTGAGATTATGGTGTAATAAGCCAAATGTGTGTAATTGCTGTTAAAAGTGCTTTGCAAAAATGAAAAATGGAGATCCAGTTCTCCTTGGAAGTAAAAATAAGTGAAATTTAGAGCCAGTGTTGGTTTAGTTAATAGTACAGTGTAACATAGGTATCTGCCAGTGGCCATGTTTTACATGGGAGTTTCTTTTTGGAGATGATAAACAGCACATGCTACACATGAGCTCTGGTAGGTATTATGGATCTTCTTCATCTTCTGCATTTGCATGACTCTCACAACTCTACAAGCCCTTCAATATTGTGAGTCATTTGAAAGAAGGATTTTTTTAGGGAATTTTCCTTCTGGAGTTTTATCCTTTTGGAGGTACACTTGAGTCATTTTTCAGGCTTTGCACTAGAACCACAAAAACACTGTATTTTAAATTAGAGCAGCTCTTAGACCATGTGTAAAGTCTTGTATGACAGGATGTCTTATCCATTTGTTGTGATCTGAATGTACTGGCATCTAAATACCCCAGGAATCAAAAGAAACGTATTTCCTTCTTTCCCTTTCTTTCTTTGCTTAGCAGGAGGGGACACATGGATACATGTCTAGGAGAGACCTCCAAAGGTGAAAGCAAAGGTGCTAATGATAGTATTGTTCCTCTGAGGCTTTCTAGCCGTTATGGGTTTTGGCTTTCAGGATAACTGTAACTTGAAGGATGGATGATATTTCTGGTGACAACACATTATTTTTCTGAAGCTATCTCTTCCCCCTCCACCAAGTATGAATAGCTTATGTCGTATCTCTTGAAATATGTAGGACAACAAATAAGTAAATAAACACTTGTTTCAATAATAGGGAAATAATTGTCTGGAACTCATATGCAAACAGAGGAACACATGAGGCTAAAATGTTATGACCTAGAAAATGAAAATTCTAACACATATCCTATAAACTCCTCCTTCAATTCCTCTACAGGGAATCAGCCCCATCAGGGTTTCTGATGTTATTAGAGTTAATTGGAAATTTATTATTGACTTCATTGGGAGTAGAAGCCCAAAACGTTATCACTGATCACTGTGGAACATTTCTCTCTCTCTCTCTCTTTTCTTTCCTTTCTTCCTTCCGTTTCTTTTTTTAAAATCTTTCTACAGAGCTTGAATTGTTACAGCACCTTCCCCCAGGCAGTTGCTACACAGAGGGAACAGAAAGCTGAATAGAATTAATTACTGCCATAACTCTTACTACTTCAGGTTTGATTCTCCCCTGCTTTGCACTGTCACATCTGTGCACAATGCTACGCAATTATAAGGTGAATTTCACACCTACTTTACACAGGTTTAACTAACTGTACAAAGTTCCTACACTTGAACAGAGTTAGGAACTGCATCTTGTAGCATGCCAGTCAGATCTAGCTGTTTTCTCAAATTTTACCATCATAAGCTCCCCAGGAAAACAGATGCAATATGTGCAACAATTTGAGACTGTTTAAAAACACAAAAGTTAGGAAAACAATGTAAACTCATTCATTTTGAGGATTTTTCCCTCCATTATCCTAATGGAATTCAGATCCATTAAATGTGCTTTCAGCAGGGAGGATTACTAGATAATCCAGCTGTCGTAATAATATGACATTATGGTAAAGTGGTGACAGGCTTTCCCCCTCCTAGAGTTAAGCATGATGTAAGGACATTAACAGCTCAGATTCTGTAATAGCCCATTGGGACTGGATGAAGGGCTCCAACACTGGAGAACAGTAAATTACTATTTCAACACCAACATGGCCAACTCCTATACTTTTAGTGTGTCTTCTTTTATTTGACTACACAGTAAGTAAAAACCTATCAATAGTAATTTATCTTTCTTCCATTGTAGTCTAAGCTACTACAGTTCAGTTTCTAATTAGCAAGGGGTAAAGAATACACCTGAGCAGCTACCCCAGAGCAGATGATCTGTGATAAGGGACTATTCTCTTCTATCCAATGGAAAATTGTTTATATAACCATACTCACCTGCAATAATTATCTTGCCAGTAGCTTTGTGGTATCTGTACATCTCACAAGCATGTATAAATGTAGTCTCCCACTTTAGATAGAGAAGCGAGGTGAAGACCTTTTGGCCTACATTTCTATAGAATTCACAGCAACATATATACAGAAAGTGTATGAGCGTGTTATCTTTCAACATAAAAATAGAATACACTGAGAGGATGACCTGTTGTGGGTAGAAAAGTTAATTTAAGGTCAATGTCTCAGCAGCGTAACTGTAGGTACCTGATATTGCCTGCTTTATTGCTTCCTTTCAAAAGGATTTGGAACAATTCTAATTTAGCATATGCAAATAAAATTAATAAACATATTGCAAAATACTTATGACTAGTAAACAACATCTTCATTAGCAACAAGTGTTACAAATGTGTCAATGAAATGATTGTGCTTAATTAAAACAACAAAGTCTTATTGTTTTATAATGATTTTCCTTATAGCATTTACATGTTTGTACTTAAGTAATTATTCATGACTGATTCTCATTACTTTGTCTAAGTGAAAGTGAGTTTAGCTAAATAAAAACTACCACACTGAATTATGTCAGTTTGGCCACCATTTAGGGTTGGGATTGATTACTCCGTTTTGGTGGTGGACTAGGATGACAACATAATAGGACTGGGATAATCTGAATAGTTCTTCTGTATCTGCAGTCCCTATTGTCCTCCTGAATGCAAAGATAATTCTTTATTACTTTTCTTTGGGGCACAATATTGCCAGCTCTTGGGATTTTATTGCAAGTCTCAAATTTGATACTTGATATTTTACTGAAAAACCCAAGTGTTGGAATTCAGAGATTGCATGAGAATCCCAAGCACCTTTGCTTTCACCTTTGGAGGTCTCTCCTAGACATGTATCCATGTGTCCCCTCCTGCCAAGCAAAGAAAGAAAGGGAAAGAAGGAAATACGTTTCTTTTGATTCCTGGGGTATTTAGATGCCATTACATTCAAATCACAACAAATGGATAAGACATCCTGTCATACAAAACTTTACACATGGTCTAAGAGCTGCTCTAATTAAATTGCCCTCAGCATCTCATGTATTCAGTAACCCATGCTTCAAAATGGTGGCAGGGGAACTTTTAACTAAAGCTTGTTCAACAAGCTTTAATTAAAGCTACCATTTTGAAGTGTGGGGATGCTGAATACATGAGATGAAGAGGATCCTGGACTACACTGATTAACACATTCTAGCAGACTCCGTTAATCGAGTCTGCTCTGATGTCCTGTAATTACAGTATGTGGGAGCAGCTTCCCTGCATGTCTACAGGTATCAATAGACACCACGTTTTGCATCTCATGAGGTGAGTTGGCCCACTGTAAGGGAGTTATGGCTCATTTTCACTTGTGCGTGTTTGAAACACCTCCCTAGGTGAAGTGAATGACACCAAAAAGCATATGACAAAGAAGAAAAACTAACTGGACTAAGGCTGCTAGGTAATAAAAGGCCATCCTATGTTAGGAAGAAATCCTTAGTGTCCAGGAAGAGGGCCTGAGGGGAGAAGAGGAAGCTAAGAAGTCTAGAGTTTGAGGAAGCGTTCTCTAGACAAGACATTTAGGAACCAGAGCAGAATCTGCTGGATGATTGAATTAATTGGGTCAGAAGGCCCATATACTAGATCTCTATTAAGACTGTGGGCATGCCTATGTGGCACAATATTAAGCCATGTAGATACCCAAGCTACCAGAAGCACTAGAAGCAGTCTAGCCATATTACTGTGACACTTCATCCGATCTAAACCCAGCTATGAGTCTGGAAGAAGAACTGAAAGTAAAGGGGGAAGTTGAATCAGTAGATGAATCCGAGAACAAAAAGGACTCTTTCCCTAGCTAGGATCTGATGCTTTTCAAACTGTGTCAAAACAGCAGAGAACAGTATCATTTTGTTTCAAGAGACTTGTGGCAAAGATCAGAGTGACTGTTCTCTAGGTTTCATTTTAACAGTACTAAATTTTGTGATAGGCCTTCTCAATAGAGTCTTTTACTTTCTGTCCCTGGTTGTAGACCTGGGAGATTGATAGTAATTGCCTGATAGTTTAATTATGCAAGTGACTGTGCAAATAATTCAATACCTTTCAAGAGGAGATTGGAAGCAATGATAAAAGGATGATGAGGTAAAACATGAGCAAAACCTTATCAACTCTGCTTTTAGTGAGAACACATGGAAAACAAATTCCAGTAAGATTGTTTTGCTGTATTTGTTTCACTGAATACAGTATAGCTATATATCAAAGTAATAAAGGTATGGATAGTGTCCTATACAGAGATCTCATGGAAAGGGTTGAAAGAGAGAAATTCAGAAGTATAGAAGTCAAGGGAGATTAAAACACATTTGCAAAATGATCACAAAACATCTTAAAAAAATAAGGTTTTTGCATTGGCATCCTGTGATAGCAATATTGTTGATGGAGTCTATGGGCAAACAGGCAGCTGGAAGAACTTGGCTCACCAGGTCATAAGAGCCATTCTTCCCAAGTGCTACAATCATTGCATTGCCCAGGATAAACCATTCAGATGTCCATTGTTGGATAAACCCTGAAAAGGTATACAGTATAAGAAGTATGAACATCTTATCTTAGAACGTTGCAAAGTTCATCTGAATAGTTATCCTGGGATTGCATCACTGAATCACTGGGAGAAAAGTGGTAGTGCATTCAAATGCTCACCAAAACTTGATTATTTTGTATTTAATCTAGAAAGATGATGTGTGCACATGCAATCCCAAGGATATTTCTGTCCCAGGCCAAATGCAGGCACAACTTGTTCAGAGACAAGTGCAACATATGTTCCTAGCCAAAGAGATTAAGAGTAGGAGATCCATCAGAGTTTGCAAAATTCTTCACAAAAGAGAATTTAGTAGGAGAAGAAATTGCTCTAGTGTTTTTCTTTTAAAGTTTTTTATGTTATGTAGTTAAATGACAACAATAAAAAGGCTATTTAATTTAGATCTAGCAGTAAAATTATGAATATTTTATTTTACCCTCCAGTTAACTGTTCCATACCTTAAGGGGCTTCTTACACAAATGACCCAGACAGTGATCTGCTTGCTTGCACATCTGAGACATCGCATCTGATAAAACCTTGTATTAAATTGGATTACCTCATGAATATAAAGTGACAAAAAATGGTGCTTCATAAAGCACAGCCGAAGGGAACATAGTGGATTTGCCTCATCCAGATCAGATATACAGTGCAAGAAAGCAAGGTGTTCTTACATTCCCTTGAACTTTTAAAAGGTAAAACATACGTGAAAAGGTATTCTTCCTTTTCTGATTTTACAGTGGTGGGATGGGAAGAAGTGGTTATATAATTTGCATCTAAAACACCAGTGGTTAGGTATGTATTTTTTCAATCTATAGGGCAATGCTAGAGTTAAGGGACCACAGAAATCATTATTAATCTCCCCTGCATGCAACATGGTAGGTAATGTTGATTAATCTTTCCTGGACATGGAGGTTGGACTAGATAACCCTTGAGGTCCCTGCAAGTCTTAGCTGTCCAAAGCTTAATATATGAAAAGTATGTTAAAAATCCTTAAAAAGGAGTTGCTGGCTCTTGAACCATTTGGAAGTGTTTTGTATGTATAACTTATAACTTGAGAAGATGAACTCTGTACAAACATTTCTGTTGATAATCTTACCAGTACTGATTTAATCCACTACATGATATAGTTATGATTACATTATCTGGTCTCACTCACTCCCCTTATCACAGAAGGTGTGAATATAAACACCTAAATGTAAGGCCATTTCACATAGGAAGAATGTACTCCCTAAATATTTTTAATAGTATTTCCTAACCTATGCTTTATACATCCTGATATTTTGTTTTCTTTATATATATAGTTGGAGTCTGAAGAAAGGTCTTTCCCTGGGCTGTGCATAGATTTTATTTCATTTTTTTTTTTTGTTCCTCAATAGTTGTAGTTAATTTTGAATACAGCAGCAGGTATAAGTAGTTCTTATAATTTCTTCCAGGGCTTAGTTGCTCTCTGTCTTGAGGATGGACTACTACTCGTGCCCTAGTTGCAAGATCTGATGAGTCCCAAGATGTAAGAAACTTTTGAACCACCCTCTAATGGACTGTCTATGAAAACCCTAGTTAGAAACCATGGACTAAATCCTGTTTTGCTTGATTTTTGCATGTCAGTGATAAAGTACTTGGCTGCATAGCAGTAGATTTTGACAGTTATGTACAGCTATGCTTGTACAAGCCCATGCACCATGGTAAGTATGCTCAGTAGGCTTGGATTCCAGCCAGACAGTTGAGCAGCAAAGTAAAATCATCTAGTGTGCATGTATATGGGTAAACTCCAAACGTTTAATTGAAGAAGAAACATGACGAGCAACTATTAGATACTAGAGGAAGAAGAGAGGGAAAGTCATGACTAGTAGCTGTTAGATGCCAGAGGAGAAAAAGAAATGGCCCTTCTTTTAGCCCAATAGGCTAAATGGTTAGAACACTTACCTGGGGAAAAGATTACATTGCTAGGCCACCTAACACAAAGGGGTTTTAACTTGCACCACCTGCTTGGCAGTATAATGCTCTAATCACTCAGGCTGTGCAAAGCTTTGGGTACTGATATGATTCAGAAGAGATTCAGCCTGATTCAGCGGCCAAATCTGTGACCCCAAATTGAATTGGGACCTGCGAGACCTGAACCTGTTCAGCCTTCACAAGAGAAGGCTGAGGGGGGACCTGGTGACAGTCTATAAACTCACTAGGGAGGACCAGAAGGGTTTGGGAGAGACCTTGTTTCCCCTAGCGTCCCCTGGCATAACAAGGAATCAGGAGACTAATAAAAAGGTCCACATCAATTCAAAGCTTTCCAAATTAATATGGAAAAGATTCAGAAAGCTTTGGAGATTTGGGCAGTCCCCGTTTGCTGGCACTTGGAGTTGGATCCAGACTCTGTGCCAATAAGTAGGAGGCAAGGGCTGGAGTGGGGAGAGGACCATGGAGGCACCCCCACCAGGCCCCAACCCCTGCCTACTCCCCCAGCCCCTCTGAGCAACTCTCAACCCCTACCTTCTCTCCCAGCCCCTCCCATAGCTCCCCTGCCTGGCCCCAGCACCCAATTCTTAAAAAAATAAATAAATAAAAATTCAGTACTCACTGGCCGCTTCCAGGCAGGGGTGATCCCCGCTGTCCCCCCTCAGCTGTATGCGAGGCTCTGCCATGAGCCCCCATACTCCACCCACTCTCCCAGCCCCATTGATAGCTGCCCTGCCTGGCCCCAGCTCCAAGCTCTTTAAAAAAAAAAGCCTGCACTCACCGGCTGCTGCAGCAGCCATTGGGGTTTCTGGGGGCTCATGGCAGAGTCCCCCCATGCATTGCAGGGCAGTGGGGGGAAGAGGATATTGCCCCCACACTTGGCAGGGGCCAATGACTGTGAGGCTGTTTGTTTTTTTTAAGAGCTGGGAGCTGGAGCTGGGCAGGGCAGCCATGGTGGTGGGAGGGAGCAGGTGGGGGGATGGGGGCTCATGGCAGAGCCCCCCCCCACAGTGTGGAGCAGTGGGAATCACCCCCCCAACCTGGCAGCAGCTGGTAAGTGTGAGGCTTTTTTTTTTTTTAAGGAGCTGAGACACCAGGACTGGGTGCGGCAACCATCGACAGGGCTGGGAGAGTGGGCGGGAGATGGGGCCTGTTTGATTCAGTGATTCAGCCAATTCAGTGGCGGACAAATCTCTGAATCAGATTTAGCCAAATTGATTTGGGATGGTGATTCAAATCACCAAATCAAATTACTGTCCCCAAATTGGCCAAATCCAAATCCAAATTAAATACTAGCTGCTTTGCACAGGCCTACTAACCACCGGACCACAAATTGTTACTCAGATCTCCCTCCAGCCTTCTTGAAACAGAATCACAGCACCTTGCATTCAATAGTGGGTAAAATGGATTATTTGCACCATGAAAGTTCCTGCCTCGTTGAGTGCATCTACATGAGATGCTGATTGCGCGGTAACTTGATACTACTATGCAATAGCATTGTATAGCAAAAACCATGATGCAATTCTACTGCACAGTAGTATTAGGCTAGTGCTCAGTAGCATCATAAAAAAAAAAGGCAATTTGCCAGTGCTACTGCACAGTACCTCAGATTACTGCACATTTATTAAGTACCTGTTTATACAAGTGTAGCAACCCCCAGGTTTTTTTTCATTTTAAAATGCATTCCCTCCCCTTCCCCAACCATTTCTGACTTTGTCTCTCTCTCTTTCTGTTCCCTATAGATAGGTATAAGTGCACTAAGACATAAGATAAGCTTCAGCATTTTATTTTGGTAGCAAGTTGTATTTGTTTTGTTTTTCCTCCTTCTTTATATTGTATAATTATTATGTTTATATTGATTTTTACTATTCTATATTGCTGTTTTACTGATACTATTTGATTTAGGCCTACATATGTAAATTAGCATAAGTCATGTCAGGTTTTCATTTTGTTTGTCAAGTCTCCATCCTGTCCCCATGCCCTGTTGTATAATCCATGACTCACACCTCCCCCACCTGTGTAACTTGGTTCCTGAATGAATGGGAATGAATGAGGGTACTTGAGAGACAATGGCAGTAGGTCTAAAAATAGCTCCTTCTGAATAACCGAACCACCAAAACCAATACCTGGACCACGACCCAGCCATTGGAACCACCCTCAGCATTCACAAAACAAAAGATGAGGCAACCCACCGTTATGCCAAGGCTGCACATGCTCAGTAAGAACACCTGGAACACTCTGGAACAGGACTGACGTTGCCTGGACGTGCCCTCCCCATAGGAGATTAGAGGTAGTCTGCCTCATAAAAAGGGGTAGTGAAGACTGACTCTTTGGGACACCCTCTCCATCTGGACCAGCACCACACCACACTACCCATCCACCCAGAGGCCCTGCCTGAACCAGTAACTTCATGGGGCTTTGTGGCATGTTGTCTGTTTAATAAAACTTTATTTGGACCCTTGAGTTGGATTTTGCTTTACTATGGTTCAGCCCTGCTCCGATCTCTGCTCCTTTCCCCTCTAACATCTGTCTCATTTTCCCCCTCTCTTGCTTCTGGTTCACTACCACTTCCAACAGCTCTCCCATGCTCCTGTGACTCCAGCCATCCTGACCTCCTCACCTGATCTCTGCCATTGTTTTTGTCTCATCCCTACTGCTTTATTCCTGGATCTCTGCCACCTCTATTGACTCATCTCCACTGCCCTTTCTCCTGATCTCTGCCACTGTTATTGCCTTGTCTCCATTGCATTTCCCCTGATCTCCCAGCTTTCTGCCTCTGTCTCCTGACTGTTTCCTCCTTGCCACTGGGCTTTTCCCCTTCCTTCCACCTTGGCACCAGGTGAGCCTGAATAACCCAGGGGCCACTTGACCTTAAGTAATCTCAAGCCTCAGTTCCTCAGCCCACCTTCTCTCTAGTCTACTGGTTCTAATCCCAGTTCTGGCAACTTTTACTCCTTACACTTTCTCTCTCACTGTAACTTTCCCCCAGGTATCCCAAGTACCCCAAACACACACATACATACTGTAACATCCAAGTTAGGAACTTGCCTGTGCCTTTATGTAGGTGGGTTGTATGTGTGTGAACTGGTGAGTGTGTATGTATGTATATATATATAAATATATGTCATTGTGTGCATGATATACAAATTAGTGATCCGTGTATGGAACATGTGGGTATTGACAACTGATTGTTGTCTAATTTCTGGTGTATACTTTGTATATGATTGAATTGGTGATAGGTAAGCATGTGCCTAGGCTAGTTTGGATGTGTATGTGCCTGAGTTGGTAGTGTGTGTATATGCACCTAATTCATTTGTGTGTTTGTATATGTGCAATTGTGTCACACCCTCCTATCTAACAGTGCAATATTGATATCCTGAGAGTTGGGCTGATCCGACAGGGCAACACAAGTACTAAATAAATGCTCAATAACCACTGTGCAGTAGTGTCTCATATAGATGTGGCCACTGGGAACAGAGCAGGACAGCAGCCATGTCACTGAATCACATGCCTTCTGGCTTGTTCTCTTCCTGCTGTCCCCACTTATTTCCCATTTTTGTTGCTCAGAGGGCCAGCTTTAAGAAGAGGACTGGAGATAGGTCTGGACAATGCTTATCCCTGGTATGGTAGTTAAAGCACTTCTCTGGGATGCAGGAGATGGAAATTTAGTCCCCCTCTGGGTTAGGACAACCTAAAATATGGACTTTCTGTTCCTTGACTGGTTGTCCTGGCCACTAGACTCTTGGCCTCAAAGGTGTGACAGTTGTCCTCTTCTGCTTTCATTCTGTGATGTTCATTGGGCAGGGCATGGGAATTTTATTTTGCTTTCATGGAGAAGAGGATTCAAAACTGTGCATAAGTGCTAGGAAATATAGCTCTGTTTAAAAAAAAAAATTAGGTGTGTAGAACAAAAAGGAATTTCACTCTACCAATTGTTATTGAAATTCATTATAAAGCCATTATACCTAAACTATCCTCAACCTTTCTTTCCTACCAGCCATAGTATATAATCCTTTTCATTGTGTTTGAAGTGTTTCCTGAAAGACCACTAAATAGGACTTGAAAGCTGAAGTATTTGTATAGCAGCCACCATCTCATCACAATCAGGGATTGAAGCAAGAACCTGAAGAGCTAAACACCCAAGTTTCTATAAATGAAACTGAACAGCCAGATTTTCAAGTGCACATTAAGAATATATTGCGACACTCCCAGTGGGCTCTCCTACCTGTAGGGGTAACCTTAAGCTCCAAACCCCTCTCTGCTGTCTGCTGCTTGACTACTGAAAACAGAAGGTCACCTTCTTGACCTATGGTGATACTCTAACATAATTTCCCCCGCATAGGAAATTTTCTTCCTGTTTTCAGGTGCTACTCAGGTTAGGGTTTCTTCTTTTTAACATGTAAATTCATCATTGTCTAGATGTGCCTTGGAGCACATCTGCAAAGGATATGAGCAAACCGCTCATGTCAAATGCTAATTCTTAGCAATTACTGTTCTTCAGTTATTTCAGCTTTGAAATCTCTCCAAGGTGCCAAAGAAAAACTCATTGTTTATCACTTGAAAGTTATCATCATCTTGTGAAATCCCATCCCTATTATAACATATAATAAATACTTTTTATATCAGCTACCACAATGCATTTAAGCGTAAAGATGATAAGGCTAAATGCAACTTGACGCAACCTATCTGTAGAGAATACACCTACCATATCAGTAAAACAAATTCAAGAAAACAGCCATGACACCGAAAAATCCCTGAGGTTTGTGACTTATACCCATTTCCTCCAAAGGATATAGCATTCAAAATGCTATACAGATAGTTCATTTACAAGCTCAGAAACAAGCACCTGGCATGCTACCAAGTATTTGAAAAAGCTTGTCATACAATGGTATTCACAGGAGTCCCATTGGATAGAGGCAATTACACCCAAATTGCCACAAAAAGTAGCTTTATTAGTATTTTTTCTATTATTCTGATGAGCAATAAGAGGAAGAAGCACGTACGTATCTGGCTAGGTTGATCCTTTCTTCATTATATAAGTTGCTTGTACTATTGCTAACCCCAGGATCCATACTCTAGGAATAACCTAAAAGGTCTGGGCTCTTGAATGTTCAGTGTTTAGTGAGTTTGGTTTTATATCCATCTTAATGTATCCATTTATCCTATTTCACATACTATATTATTTTCTTTGGCATTGTATAGGGTCATAGGTCCAGGTAGGTTTGTTTAACTTGATTAATTAACAATTTGAAGGGTGTGTCTGTGTGTTTTTTGGACACAAGTGTTAACAGCTATGCGCAATCCTATGTCTAAAACCCTCTCTCTGGAGCTTTCTGAAAAGCCTATGTGCTTATCCATTCTTTTGAGAAGGCGAGAAAAGTGGTGAGTCATAATGATGCATAGTGACTGTCTCAGCCAGAACATACCTTTCATTTGTCTGATACTGAAAAATGTGCTCCATCCAAGTTTACTTTGATATTTGTTAGATGGAGTGAAAGAACACATTAAATGATCAGAGGAGTACATCTTTGCTGTATTTTTATGTCTATGATTCCAGGCCATCATGCTTGCTTTTCTCCCAGGGGGTTAGAAATCTAACATGGAACACAAAGAGAGAGCCTCTTATCAATAAATCTTTCTCTGAATTAATGAGAAAGTGAGAAATTCCTCTCCCATTGATAGTGGGGAGCCTTGCTGAATTCTGAGTTCTCAAGCACCAAAATGTTCAACACAGGCTTCAAAATATGTCACAAAAACAAAACATAAGAGACGCAACAAAAAAAGCAGGAGAAAAAGTCTATGCCACTTGAAGGTATAATAGTAGTGTTCTCGGGTAGTGTAAAATGATGCAGTCCCACTTGCATTCAATAAAAATATAATGATTTCCACCAGCTAAGGATTAGTTCCATTAGTACTATTTTGTGGCATTCATTTCTTTAGCATGAATGCAATTTTCTGTAATTGATTTCAGGTTTATAAATGCATGAACTATTTTTAGAGAACAATTTTAACTCCTTTTCTATCGTGAATTATCCACAAGCAGGTTTTGATTTTTACAAATTTGCTCATAATTCAAAATTATTTAATAAATAGTTTATGCACACACAGTTCAGTCTATTGATTGCTAGTTAATTATTTGCTGGCTATTTTGCTTTGATAATTCACTCTGCAGTTTTCTATTTGTGCTGTCTGTCTGGTCATCTAGTCACTCTGTAAGGTATTTATTCCCTGAGCCCAAAGACCCTCAGAAAACTTTCAGGTTAGGCCCTGATTTTCATAAGTATCTGCAACACTTTCCCCTTGCCATGAACACTGCTATGAACTACGGGCTTTGCATCTCCTCCTCTATTTACATCTCAAAGGGTGTGCCTATACAAGATGTTTTATTGCACAGTAGACTAATCTACTACACAGTAAAGCATTACTGTCTATACGTGTGCAGCATTTACTGCATAGTAGATTAGTAAATACAGGTAATAGATTAACCACGCAGTAACTACTGCATAATAGTAGACATGTAGATTGCTGACTGGGAGCAAATTGCTTCCAGTCAGCCTAGGCAGCAAAAAGCAGGGAAACTGCCCCTTCCCCTGGACAGCTGCTTCTTAACTGGGGCATGGGGCTCAGAAGCTGTAGCTGGGGGAAGGGACATTTTCCCAGCCCCAGGCTCCAATCCACAGATTAGTGCATGGAGTTTGGAGGCAGCTGCCTGGAAGTGCAACAGCTTGCCCCACCCCCGGCAGACCGGGAGCCAAGACCCTGGAGGTTCCCCTGGGAACAGCAGACCTGGAGTAGCCCTGCACTGAACTGTTCCCCTGGAGAGCAAATTTGCTCCTGGCCAAAGCAAATTTACTCCTGACAGGCACATATATAGACATCCTGCTGCAGAAATTTCATTGCACAGTAGTTTACCACGTGGTAAGCTTACAACACATTAATAACACATGTAGATGTGCCCAATGAGTCCCCATGGAATTAAGCTGATCATTAACAGGAGTGACAGGTATAGAATCTGGTCATCAATTTCAGTTAGAGTAAAGGGCAATCAGTGATTACATAAACACTAATTATCAGTTTTCACCTAAGTCTATTTCACTTTCATTCCTTTCCCATATTAGTAATTTAACTGTTAGTATTATGCTCAACAGAGGTAAATGTGAGTAAACTATGAGTGTACAAAGTGGCCCAGTATCAAAAATACTGTACTCCTTAGAAATAGCATTACAACTTTATCCTAATATACTTTTATTCATAGTTTAACCAACCTCCCCCCTCCCAAACAAATAACAACACACACACACACTCTTTGCTTCATAGTTTCATAGTTGGTAGGGTCAGAAAGGACCTAAGCAGATCATCAACTCCAACCCCCTGCCATGGGCAGCAAAAGATGCTGGGGTCAAACAACCCCAGCTAGGTGATTGTCTAGCCTCTTTTTGAAGATTCCTTTAGCTTGTTTTAACCCCATTTTTTCCATGTAATTTTTATTTTGACTAGATGATTCTGCCTCTATTAAGCCATGCTTATAAAACGTTAATGGGATGCAACAAGAGAGATGACAAAAACAAAAGCCCAGTTTCAGGCACTGCACAAATTTGGTAGTATTGGCACCTCAGTCTGAACTGTGGTGCCAGAAAACATCTCTGGTTCCAGCAAAATTGTCACAGCCCTAAAACACAACAACCCGATGCAAGATCATCAGGCTTGTGTCAGAGCATGAATATGTTTTAATATCATTTTAATAATATAATACAGCATCAATTGTATTGCGTTGTGTTGCTATTCTGTATGGTTTTTCTATATATCCTACTAATAGTGGACACTACAGTATTGAAAAACAACAGGTTTAGCAGAGTCTTTGAGGCTATTCCCCAAAGGTATCAGTAATGTTAGATGAAGTAGCAGCTCTATTTTTTCTCTTGCTAGCCTTAACAACATCCCCAGACTATTGTTGAGAAGTTTGTACTGTATCATTGAGGTCTTTATTGTAACAAAAGACTCTTGGTTTGTTACATCTGTTCCCCCATAGCTATAGCTGGCAAACTATTTAGCTGAAGAGTTTGGCCCTTTTATTTTTGCTAATTATCTATAAACAGATTCAGATTGTTGTTGTTTTGAAGTTGTTCACTGAGCACTAAACATGAGCATATGGTGGGCTATGAGTTGTTTGATGTATTCACTGTGAAGAAGTCATCAGTTATCTGGACTGGTATTTCTGGTTTTGGATTCTTCATGTAGATGATACGATACTGTTTTCACTTACTAAATGACTGAAGCTTCACAAAGATGAGATGGACATTTTGGTCTCAAACAGTAAATGTCAGTGTTTAGTCATAAGGCACATTGTTCATATGCGAGTTCAGGTGTTCACAAAGGGGCAACATATTACCATAGCTGTTCAAACAAAAATCTATTTGCGCTTATGTTCACGGAAGAATAAATAAAAGTCTCAACATTACTTAATCAACAAGAAAGGCAGAATTTTTCCAGTTTTTGCAAATAATTTTTCCTATTATTTGCCAGCTCTATAAATACCATTGTATTTCACTGCAGTGATAGCTGTCTGTCAGGACAGACAAATTAACTTCTAAAATATGGTACTAACAGCAATACCTGATTTATCATTTACAAAAAATATTGGATGGATCCCTGATATGAGTCTCATTCTAGTCCCTGCATTTTCTCCTCACATACTTCATTCAATGTTATATTAAATCTTCCAGCTAGATCTATATTACTTGTCTTCTTTGAAACTTATCCAAGATTCTGAGCTTTTTCTCTGTACTTAAGCTTGCCTTTTTTCTCAACTATTTCCATGACCCTACATTTTCAACTACAGTATGTAGAGAGAGGAGAAAGGAGCCATCTCTTCTTAAATCTAATGTCCACACTTCTAATCCTATGTATTGTAATAAGCCAGGAAGTTGGCATTGTGTCAGCCAGAGTAGAAAATGAAACTTTGAAAGTCTTCAGAGTTAAGCAATTAGACTAATGGTTCTCAACCAGGGTGCTGTGAGCATCCTTCCAGGAATACTGTGGTGGGGCTGCTACTATGACTAGGTGAAATGGAGATCAGGAAACAGCTGCAGCTGGATTCCCACTCTTCCTGTAGCCCTTCCTGGTCCAAGCCCACAAACATCTCCCAGAAACAGAGGCATATCAGGCAGGAGGGATTGCTCCATGCTCCTCTGTTTCCAGGAAGAAAACACAAGATGAGACCAAGAAGATCTTTGGCAAGAACACACACTCCAGCCATAGCCCTTTACACAGTGGTCAGGCTGGGTTGGAACAGCCTGTTGTACCACCTGGCTGGAGGAGTGGAGTGCAAGGACACGTCAAGCAGGCAAGACTACCTCCTTCCCTCACTCCCTGCCCTATCTGTATCCCAAGGGGCACAAGAGAATTATGCCTAGAGCACAACACTCAGTTATGTCTCTGTTCCTGCCCATTTTAGGTTTCATACAGGCAGGAGCATGTGGCAGCTCCATAATTTAGAACCATTGAGGTAAATTCAGACAGCATAACAATAGTTCTCAACCTGGCTGCCATATTCAGAAACATTTTGGAGGGGTGTTCTAAATCTGGAATGATCAACAACCATTGAATCTGATTGTAGCCCCTTTTTTGGGGGGGGGGGGAGAGGGGGAGGGAGTGGAGGGGGAACCAGAGAAAGAAGTTTAGGAAATAAGGTAGAAAGAAAGCATGCAGGATAAAGGTCTTGTTAAATGGGAATTTTGGGTGGCTCCTTGAGTTCTTAATCCCTGTATTGTCTGCACATTAGCACCTTGAAGTGGTTTTAAGCACTCATTATTTGGCTCAAAGTTACACCACTCCAGCTCCTATTTCATTAAGGTGTGGCCACTCCTCACAGATGTGCTGCCCAAGTTGAAATGTCCCAGGATCTCTCACACCCCCACCCAATAGAGCAGGGATAGAAGCCTGTCTGGGCTCACCAGCCCTGTAGTGGCAACTCACAGCAACAGATCCTAGTCCTGCTTCTACTCACCAGGCCTCTAGTAGCACAGCTGTTCAGGTGGAGGACAGTCACCAATCATATTGTTGTGTAATCCCTGTTAGCTATACAACCCACCCACACCTGAGCATTGATTTCTGGGGATTGTGGTTTTGTTCTGGTTCTGTCTGACATCAAGTGAGAACTTCCCATCAAACACTATGCCTACACAATTTGTGAAAGTGAGTCAGAGTGATAATTAATGGTGAATTATTATCGATAACAACATGGACACATTTTTATGCAGATCATCCTCCTCCAGCAGTAAACCTACTGACTCGGTTGTGAATGAGAAACAAGAAATGTGTTCGTAAATATGATTAGGTGTTCCTTGAGTATAGCTTTACAAGTGTTTTTCACAAGACCCACAAAAAACCTAAATGCTTTCTATGTCTCAACGTGCTGCCTACCGAAAGCATGAATCAAATAAGCTTAAACAACACATGGAAACTGTTCACAAGGAATATGTTGGGAAACCACAGTAATTCTTTCCATCTAAAACCAGCTCTTTCATGGCAAAAAGTGCAGTTTTAAGAGGGCCTTGACCATCTCTGAACAAGCTCAAAGGAACATCTTTTGAGGTGAGCTACCAAATCAATTTGCACAGGTAAAGAAACTTCACAGTTGTAGAAACTTGATTTTACCTGTTGTAATCAATATGGTTAAAATAATGTGTGGGGAAGTGCAGGCTAATAAATTAAAATCTATACCCCTCTCAAACAATACCATGAAGCAAAGTATTGAGGCAATAGCAAGTGATCAGAAAACAACACTGGTTAAATGTGGGAGGATAGTACTGCTGAAGACATTCTGTTCAGTCTCCTGCTTCATGAACATGAAATGGCACAGGGAATATTCAATGTGTTGCATGGCTACATAGAAGACAGAAACATTCTATAAGATTTAATGGTTGGTTTTTCTACAGATGGTGCTTATAGCAGAGGCTGGGGCTAGCCAGGGCCAACTGTTCCAGCAAGAGACTTACCACAGCAGGTCTGGAAGGGCTGCGCGTCCCTGGTGCCTAGGGAGAAGTGTCCTTGCGAGTGAGCAGGGTTCCAGGAGCACTGGACCGCGTGCCCCAGGGAGCTAGTTCTGATTTACCAGGAGAAGAAAATGGGAGTTTAAAGAGACACTGGGAAGGCTGTCTGCATTTGGCATCCCTCAGGAACAGGGAAAATGCAGCGGAGTTGGGAGCTGTGCAGACCTGGGCAGAAGAAGGCTCAGGCACCTGAAACCATCTGGGTTGCTGAGGCTCAGGCAAACCCCAAGCAAGGATCTGACCAGCCCCCTGGGAAAGCTAAGTTAAACAGGCAGCTGGGCAGAGGGAGCTGCTCTGGCAACACTAGGTACAGGGCCACATAAGAGACTTTTCTCAGGGCATCCAGCAGAGGTTGGCAGCGTGAGAAGTAGCCAAGACTGAAAAGAAAGCAGCAGGGATTAGAAACAAGCCAAGGCATGTGAAGGCCACAGAGATTTCTACAGTATGCATGGGGAAAAAGGAGAAGGAAAAATAATGGGGGGGGATTGAATTATCCATCCAACTTGAATTATAGGGCATCTTAAAGAAGAACGTGTGATTAATTTAGGAATTTTTGATGTATTTGGGAGCCTGATTAGGAAAATAAGTCATAATTTACTTTATTGGGGTGAACTAAGTACAGCTGTGAAGACCCAGGGGATATTGATTTGTGACTGCAAAAGGCCCTACAGCTGGGATCCAGGAGACATCAGGAGAATTAAGTTGTAAAGCCTGAAGTAAGGCTGAAGGATAAGCTAAAAAAAGAAAAAATAAGTTGATCTAAAGGAATAGCTAAGTGAATCCCTGAGCTACAGGAAGGAAGATGCAGGGGGAAGCGAGGCAAAGAGAATATAGTGAATGCTATGCTTTTGGGTAAGGAAGTGGTTTAACAGTGGATAGAGATTTCACAGGAATCAAAACAAGAATCAAAGAGTGATGGACCAAGGGACATGGAGGAGTCCAGAGATTAGATCCAGACAGACCTTCCCATGCAAGACTAACAGGGACTTTTCACCACAGGCCTGAGAGGGAAGGAGAACTGTGTAGGGGAGTTGGAGCCCTACAAAAGAACCAGGACCCCAGCAGGTGGAGCTTCTCCTGAAGAATCATCCAACCTCCCTAAGAGAACCAAATCATCAAAGCATGGTGGGCAAGCAGGAGAGCATGACAAAGATTTGCTCATTATAGCATGGCAGTAGGTCAGGAGCACACACACGCACACAGTGCTCCATCTATGGCAGGCCACAGAGCAGGTCTGTGTGCGTTGGTGAAGAGAGTTGTTCCATCTGCTGTTTGGACACACTGCATGATTCATAGGGAACAACTGGCAGTTAAAGAACTAACGCAGAGCTAGGTGAAGTACTGAAGCAAGCCACGGCAATTGTAAACTACATTAAGCTTCACCCACTTTGTGCACATGATGTGTTTCACAGTGAGGTTCACTAGCTGTTGAAAGGAAGGGTGCTACAAAGATTTTTTGAACTGAGGGATCAGCTGCTTGCATTTGCAATGGACTGCAAAAAGCAGAATTCATTGATTTTTTCCCTGTGATTAAAAGAAGATATGTTTCCTTGCTTATGTCACAGACATATTTAGTAAACTCATTAAACTGGATGCAGATGGGCTAGGAAAGAATACTAACATTATTCAACTAAGTGATCGAATCATGCCATTCATGAAGAAAATTACTTTATGGAAGCATAATATGTTGAAGCTGAACTACGACTGCTTCCCATAACTTTCCAAGTTTCTATCTGACAATGAGATTGAAAGGTGTCTCACTCAGGTGATGCCGGACCATCTCAGCCATCTAGAGGTGCACTTTGCATCCTTTTTTCCCCCAATTTAGACATGACTAAGTTTGATTGGGTTCAAAACCTCTTTTACTGGCAGCCTGACACCATGCATTTGCCAGTACCTGAAGTCAAACAGCTAATTGAAATTTCATATGATCGCCTTTTGGAAGGAACGCGTTCCCAGTATCTCTTTTAGAATTCTGGATAAGTATCAAGTATGAATATCCTGAAATCTCAGTACGTGCGTTGATAGTTTCCTTTGAAGCTTGTATTTGTGTAAAATTAGATTTAGCACACTTGTCTGCATCAAGTCTTGATCAACCCTGGATCTCACATCAGAGATTAGATGTGCAATATCAACCATAGTGCCAGATTTTGAGAAGCTGTATCACAACATGCAAACCCACGTGTCTCATTAGGCCTGGTGAGTATATAAAATAATAGAGATTTACATATTTATATGGTGTTCTATATGTTGTTCTATAATACTCAAACTTTAATGAATCACTATTGTTAGTTATATGTTACTTGATTGCTGTTTTGTGTTGGTTGGTTTCTGGGGTCATGTGAAATTTCAAGTGTTAAAATGGGGTTGTATTGAAAAATAGTTTGAAAAATGCTGTCCTAGACTAAGGATGTTACTGCTCTCTTTATTAGAAGTGATATATCCTGGTATGGCCATTGTTTGGGAAGGTGAAAGAGAGAAATAAGCAACCTTAACATTTCAGAGGTATTGAAACATGCTTTGGTTCTTTATTCAACTTTCTATGCCTACCCATTATTCAAAAAGCTTTTTTTCTAAGTACAGAGTTATAAAGATATTTGGAGCTTGTATGTCTAATTTTATATGCACAACTTAAATTTATATGTGCTTTAGTAAGTGTGGTCTATTGGATACGCCATTATGTCAAAAATAGTGAAATCCAGAAGTACATTACAGACCTAAGAGCTCTGTTTACTACCCACTATTTGGATGGGCATCAATCTTTTTTTAAGATAATTAGAGTTTTGCTTTAGATTACATTGTCATTTGGCATGAGCCTCTGCTTACAGCATCAAAGGGTCCCAATTCAGGAACCTACTTATGCATAGTATACATAACTTTACATGCAATGCCCCTAAGTTTGAGCTATTAAATATTATTGTGTAAAGCAATGTTGTCTTAATTATTGATCTAGAGTATGGGCATTTCTTTTGATGTAAAAATAGCCAGGTAATAGAGAGAAATGGATCTTCCAGATAAGGCATTCTTTTTAGATATGTGTTAAAAACACACACCCAAACACACTCACACACAACCTTGAGTGCTGTTTATAATAGCCATAATCTTTGTGACGTGTTATTGTGATAACAATAATCCTTTTGATTTGGTAATGTTAATGACCCTTAACTTTGCCTTGGGATATTATAGTTACATGCTGGTCTTTAATTGCAAGTAGAAATAGCAGACTGTTTGTGAGACATTATTGCTTTGGCAATAAAGACAATATATTTTAATGTTGTATTTTTACAGCTTCATGAAGTGTATAGCAGGTACTATGTTTATCAATAGCCACAGAAAACCAGTAAAGACATAAAGATAGTTCAAAGGGTAGAAGGATATGTGGATTTTGTTTAATCACTGAAGTCCTTGTACCTCAGAGGCTCGCAAAGTTAACACGCTCAACACATTATTTGGTTGTGAAAACAAGAATGTATTATTAATGAGTATTGTTCTCTATGACAATTTGGTTTAGGAATTTAGGCAAAAATGTAAATAGATTTCTTTTTTTTTATATAATTGTATGAAATGGACTCAGGGAACGCATCATGAGTTGATATCCAGGACTGATTGTTTATGTTGTGGTTTTGGATTAGACCGCTAGACTAAGTTTGTCTTAATCTAACAAAATCAAATTTAAAATAAATAAAGTTGGCTAGAGCTTACCAGTTTGCACAGGTGCACATGCATTTGATCATATGGCAAATTTATTGAGAGCCAGGGGCACAACTCCAAATTACAAAACCAGATGCTTGGTTCTTTTCTCTATATGAGACAGGAGACAAAGACAGAAAGACAGAAAAGCATGAACCAGAGGAAGGTTCTGTTTCTATAATCTCAAGATAAAAGCAAGCATGAGACATAAGGAAATGGGAAAGTATTGCAAATTTGTTCAAGCAGTTCGCCTTTAACAAATCTCTCTGGTTTCATGCATGGTTTATCTACAGCCTAGACTCCCAGATCGTTTTTTCCACTTTTCTACAATTGTAGCAAGAGAGATTCCCTCCAGCAAAACTCCTTTTCCTCTTTATCCCTCCCCCTTTCTTGATCTCTGGTGGCTCTTGAATCTATTATGGCACTCTGCATGAAACAAGCTCATGTCAATTCACACTCTTTCATCTTCTCTTTTAATTAAATTCACTTGTTTTGTTAGTGGCAGCATAAAAATGTGTCTGTCGCAGTTTATTAAAATCTTGTATTATGAATATGTATTGTAGATGCAAAATCTTTCAATACTTTCTTTTATAGATAAAGAGCTTCCAGTGAAGTGTTGAGGGGATGAGGGGTGGGGAGGAGTGGGGGAATGAAACAAAGTGCAAGGGAGGAGGAGGATGGTTTAATGGATGAGATGCAGGCCTTTTAGCCCTGTAATCCTGGTTTTAGTTTATATTGTGCTGTGGAGTGGAAATAGTACAAGCTTCAGTGTTATTCCTTTTGGATTTTTTTATGCTAAAGGGCAACCTACATAAGAATGTCAAATGGGGGAGAACTGAAATTTTCCAAATTGTTGTTTGCTTGAATAATTTCAATTATTATATAGAGTTTCTCTTTTCTGAACCTTTCCATGCTATCTATATTTCACTGAAATTGCTCTGAAAACCATCTATAATGACCTCTTCCTGCTTAATATGCACCTTGTCTTTTAAGTGGGTTTAACATGTCCTGCATTCCCTGACTTCTGTTAACTATTAGATTTCATGGAAGTGTCTTTTCTAATTGATCTTTTTGTATTGTGTTCAATGAGAGGTTCAATGAGACTCCATCCTTATCATCTTCCTTATCTCTCATCTCTAGGTGCTCTTATCTACATGCATGCCTATCAAACCCTTAATGAAAATGACTCACTACTCTACTTTTGTGTTGATAAGCACCTACCTTGATCCAGTTTTTTCCCTGACATTCCATTTTCTGGATGTCAATTTACCTTAAAATTCAGATGGCCAAAGCTGAGTCCATACTTTTTCCTTCACTGAAGTTCACCAGATCACCAAAGTAACAAGTTTCTTGATCATGATAGATAGCACTGACATCCTATAAGAAGTTCTTGTCCATTATCTTGAATGTCTGACTCTAGTTCCTCATTGAACCCTTGAAACAAGATGTTTCTAAATCCTTGGGATGCTCAGTCAAACCCTGGCCTCAATGAGTGGAGGGTGTTTTCCCTTGTAACCATCAGGGTCATGCTATAAGAAAAATGGACTTTTTTCCTTCTGATTCTTGGAAAGATCAGAGTGAAACTTTGCATTTTATTTTTTCTTGTTAGTAAAAATACAGATTCAACATCAGTTCCATGCATTTCAATTTCACCATTTGTTTTCATTTTGTATCCTTTCCAAAAAATTCAGATTTTTGTTTGCAAAAGAATCTGTTCAAAGTTTTATCTAAAATTAGATTTTCATTTTGAGATTTCTCTTACTTTCTGTTAAAGCACAGTTTATAACTAGCAATAAAAAGCTTGGTATTGAACCAAGAGGTTTAATCAATATTTGGATTTATTGAGAAATATCTGGGTTTTCTTCCAGTTTCTAGAACTCTCACTGAGGATTCTGCAAACACGACATTTGTCATCAAATCAATGCCTTCCCAATTGCAACAGATCTTAGGCAGGAAGCTTGGATGAGAGAAAGTCTAAGCAAGGTGAAGATAAACACAGAATACATTTTGATACTATGCACATTCATGAAGTATAAATGGTATATATTTATTAACATAATATGTTAATATTTTAATATATTATTCTCTTTTATTCTTGCATGTTAATATAAACGATACATTATTTGAGTACAATTAGAAAAGCAATAGCATGAAGCTTAATATGGAAAATAAAATCTTTATTCCGCAAGCTGCTTTCCAGTAAATACGTAGCATATTTAGTAATTTCACAGTAACCAATATTGCAAAGGCTGTAGGTTCCATTTGTATTAGTTGAATGGAGAATGCTTATGGTTTCCTTAGGAGATGCCCAAGTAACGTAAATCAAAATAGTTCCACTGATATCAATGACTCTACATGAAAAAAAAATTCTTTTTTTATATTGGAATTCTCAGGGGCGTAAGCATTATGTTACGTTTTCAGAAAACCAGTTTTATTTTAAATGTTCTATGTGGTGAGTGTAAAGCACAAGCATTGAGCAACACATATTTTTTCTTCTTTTTTCATTGTATTGTTGTCTTGTGGGGCCAGGCCAACTCTCAGGGTCTCAAAATCACACTGTTAAATGGGAGGGTGTGATACAATTGCACATATACACACACAAAAATCAATTTAGCATACACACACACCATAGGCACATACACACTCTACCAACCTAGGCGCATACACATGCAAGATTACCAGTCTAAGCACATGTACATCGCCAATTCAAGCACATGCACACTATACATACCAAAAATTAGACAAAAATAAGTTGTCAATACACACACAACCAATACACATACACAAACATGTACTTTCATAGCTATGTGTTAACCTTAGGGGGCATTTGGGGTAACTTGGTGCTTGGGGTTACTTAAGGTAAAGTGGCCCTTGGGTTACTCGAGGTCACTGGCGTTTGGGGTTATTTAGAGTTAATGTGCCCCAGGGTTACTTGGGGTCACCTGGTGCCAGGGTGGAAGCAAGGGAAAAGCCTGGTGGCAAGAAGAAGACATCCAGGAAATAGAGAGGCAGAAAGCTGGGGAGATTGGGGCTGGAAACTAAGAGGCAGAAAGCTGGGAGATAACTGGGAAATCAAGGAGGAGGGTCAGGAGGTCAATAAGACAAAAACCCAACTCAGGGTTTTAAAATGACAGGTTTATTAAATGGCCAACACACTACACAGCCCCACAAAGTTCTTGGATCACACGCACGCACACAACACAGAGGAGGAGAAAAAAGGCTTGGTGGAAGGATTGAAGTCAAGGTGTGTAGGGACAAAGTCCAGGTTCTTTGCTTGGGGAAGGAAGGTGGATGATATCTACCTATCCTGGGCTGTGAGTTGATCCTTGATGGCTAGTCGGGGTCTTCTCCAGCAAGGTGTTGTCCAGAGGGGGTTGCCGGCAAGGCCTCTGGGTGGATAGGTGGCGTGGCGTGGTGCTGGTCTGGATGGAGAGAGTGTCCCACTGGGTCTGTCTTCACTACCTCTCTTTATAGGAGCAGACCTTCTATGACCCAAGTGGCAGGGGCATGCGAGGGCAAGGGTCAGCCATGGTGTACTGAGCATATGCATTCCAGGCAAGCACGTGCAGGTTCAGGCGTCTGTGTTGCAATGGTGGGTTGGCTGGTTTCTGCAGCAGTCTTTGTCTTTCAAACGTTCAGTTCCTGTAGGTTCTTTATCTTTCAAATGCTGGGTTTTGACTCTGTTCCTGGGTGTCGGGTCTGTGGTTCTTGGGTGAGTCAATGCAAGGCAATGGTCGGGTCATTAAGTTGATGGTCCAGTTGTTACTCACCATTAGTAGAGGCCTGCTACCTTTATGCCTCAAGCACCTTCATTAATTCCCATTAATTCAGGAACCAATTTACATAGAGGGGTAGGTGTGAGTCACAATTGCAACATATTGTATAGAGCAGGGGATACAAGATGACAACTTGACATGCAAAATGGAAACTTGACATTATATACACAGGCCTAAACCATGGAATATTAATATGAAACAATAAAAAACAATGCAAAAATGATAGGAATACAATATAATACAATAGAAAACAGTAAAAATCAGTACAAATATAACACAACACTATATACAATATAAAAAGGGGGTTATTACAATAATAGCATACTGGAACTTAGCTTACCTAGTACTACTTGTAATAACTTACAAGGGATAGAGAGGGTAGTGAGAAAGTCAGAAATGGTTGGGTAAGGGAAAGGAATGCATTTAAAAAAAAGAAAGAAAAATTGGGGTTTTGCTACATTATTTTTAGGGACATTTATTAAAGCTTTCCCATATGAGGTTGCATTTGTCAGGAACACGCCAACTGTAAATGTTCCTGTGACAGGGGGCCGTCTCGTGGCCAGTCCAGTCATTGGCCCACCCACCTGTCTAGGGTAGTCCACCAACCTGCATCACATGCTATGCCTCTGATGTACCTAATGAGTAGTTTTTTTATATGGCCATTTTACTGCCCAGTGCCAATGGCATAATACAAAGCTCTGTACCATCCCTATATGCCTCACAGATGGCATCACTAAATGGTTCTGACCCCGCAATGGGCCTCACTCTATGCTTACATGATGTTTGGATAACACCTGGATCCCTTCTGCATAGGTGGTCTAATCTCCCCTCTCATTTTGGCAGCAAAAACTCCATAGGCCCTTTTCCCTCTTGTCAGTGGCCCCCTCTGGGACCTTTGACTTCACAGACCTTTAGGCCAGTTGGAATTCCAGGCCCCTGGCTCTGGCCAATCCTCACAGTGGGCACTCTGGCTCTTTGACTTGTTTGGTCCTGTCCCCAGAATGGGTGAGTTGAGGTTATTCTGTGTAAGTTCTTGAGCTGCTCACTCTCTCTGTCTCTCATATAGGTCCACCTTCACAGGCCTCTCCAAACATTGCACTACATAATTATTCTGGACCTCTCCTGGGCCCACTGTTCTGACTCCACTGGGCTCACTGGATCCATCTACTTAGGCTAGCCTATGCACAATCCTTCAGGCCCCATATGGACCCTACTCTATATGGCCTTCTCACTTGATCGCTCTAATTAGGCTGGCCTATGCACAGTCCTTCAGCCTCCCCCACAGACCCTACTTTATGCCGTCTACTACTCACATGCCCCCTCACTGGGGCTACTGGGCCTTATGCCCCTTGGGCCTCAGGTCTCTGAATGTATGCCTGCACCCCTCTCCTGTTCCCTCTATAGGATAACCCACCAGGTCATGGGGGTTGAGGCTATATGATACCTCATCCTTGCCTTTTACTGGAGAGGCATAGGTGTGGCATTTCCTGGAGACTGCCCTGCCACAGGCAGCCCCACCACACCATCCAATCCCATCATGGTGTAGTTTTAGGTCATGGCCCAGGACTAAGAACCTCCTCCACCCCCCTAGTACCTACTCTTGACCTCTGGACTGTTCCAGGAGCAGCAGAGCTCCAGTTGGGTAATGTTACTCCAGTGGTATCCCTAGAACAACTGCCCACTCAGATCTGAGGGCTTGATTTTATACTGAGGCTGCCTAGCCCCATCCTCCAATCCTAGAGCCCTCTTGCACTCATCCAACCACCTTGTTAGGCTGCACCACACCTGCTGGCTGCTCCATAGTCTACTCAATCCTCTTAAAGTGGCATCCATCCAAGGTGCCCTAACACATTAACCTAAAAATATTGAACAATTCATATTATTCAACCTAAGCTTAACCTGTAGTTCATATTTCCACAAATGTACCAAAAAGTGTCTGTGCATAAGGTCTTTGCTAGGTACAGAGTTTCAGGGAGGCTAGGGGGAGGTTAGATTGCATTAAAAATGGCCACCAGATTTAACTTAGTTTGCCTAGGTATGGATCTTAGTTAGGTTGACCTAAGTGTGAACACTATAGAAGTTCAGTCCAGTTAAATTGGTCTAAAAGTATTTGACCCAATCTAAGTTAACCCTACCTCCAAGGTAGTCTAACTTACAAACATTAAGGCTTGAAGGATCGGAAGATTGTTGAGCCCCCTGCCCCAGGGACAAGAAGTCAGCTGAGGTCAAAGGATCCCAGCAAGATAAACATCCAGATGTTTCTTAAAGGAGTCTAGAGTAGGTGCTTGTACCACCTCTGGAGGCAGTCTATTCCAGGTCTTGGGAGCTCAGCAGTAAAAAAGTTTTTCCTTATGTCCAGCCTGATATTGTCTTGGAAGGGTTTGTGACCGTTTGACCTTGTCGTCCCTTGGGGTGTTCTGGTGAACAGGCATTCCCCCAGATCCTGATGTATACCCCTTATATAGTTATAGGCAGCCACCAAATCCCCCCTGAGCCTGTGCTTTTCCAGATTGAAGAGTTCCATGGCTTTCAGCTTCTCATCATAGGGCCTGTTCTCCTGCCAACTGATTATACATGTGGCTCTCCTCTGCACTCTTTCATCCTTTTTAATTAGAGCCCAGAATTGGATCCAGTACTCCAGCTGCAGCTTCACCAAGGCTGAGTACAGCAGGAAGATGACATCCTGGGATTTGCTTGAGAAGCATCTATGGATGCAAACCACAGTTTTGGTCACTTCACCAGCTGTGACATCACATTGGTCACTCATCTTCATCTTGTAGTCAGTCGTGACCCCTAAGTCCCTTTTGGTCATGGTGCTAGCAAGCATAGCACTGCCAAGCCTATAAACATGCTGTGAGGGGGGTTTTTCCCCAAGGTGGAGTACCTTACATTTTTTGGTGTTGAACACCATCAGGTTTTCATCCATCCATGTTTTGAGCCTGTCAAGGTTGGCCTGGATCACCAGCCTGTCCTCAGGTGTGGCTGCTTTACCTCAAAGTGTGGTGTCATTGGCAAACTTGGCTGGTCTGCTTCTGACACCAATGTATACATCATTAATAAAGATGTTAAAGGCCCAAGGACAGAGCTGTGGGAGACCCCCCTAGTCACAGTGCACCACAGTGACTTACTTCCATCTATTCCCATTCTCTGAGTCCAACCTTGGAACCAGTTCCCCAGCCATTGGACTGTGATGTAGCCAAGGACACAGTTGGCTAATTTTTCCATGAGGAGATCAGGGGACACAAGATTGAAGGCTTTTTAAAAATCAACACATATGATGTCAATCTCTTCTTTCTTGTCAAGGTGATATGTCAGGCAAGACCTACCCACAACAAACCCATGCTGGCTATCCCTCAGGATGCTGCAGTCAGCCAGTTTGTCAAGAATGGTCTCTGATAATTTTTTTCCAAGTTATACCCTGGGATAGAGTTCAGACCAATGGGCCTGTAGTTCCCCAGACCTACTTTGCTTCCTTTCTTGAAGATAGGCACTATGTTGGCCTTCTTCCAATCTTTGGGTCTTTCACCTGAGTGCCACAAGTTCTCAAAATTCTGTGCCAGTGGCTGAGCTATAATGACTGCCAGCTCCTTTAGTACCCGGGGGTGTAAACTATCTGGGCCAGCTGACTCAAAGGTGTCCAGCCCCTCAAGTTTTTCCTTCACATGGTCTACATTGATGTAGGGTAACAATTCTTCCTCACCCTGGCCATTCCATACTTTATTGAGCAGGGTCATCTCTTGTTGCGGTTGAAAAACCAACACAAGATATCCATTAAGCAGGTTGGCTTTTTCCTGGATGTTGATTGTCAGTTGTCCCATTTGGTTTAGCAGGGCTCCAATGTTACCCTTGCTTTTCCTCTGGCTCCCACGATCTAAAAAATGACTTTTTATTATCTTTGATATGTGTAGCCAATTGGAGTTTAGTTGCAACCTTGGTTTTTCTGGTTTGCTCCCTACACATCCAGACCAGTGCAGAATACTGCTCCTTTGAGATGATTCCAGTGTTCCATCCTGTATAGCTCTTTCTTTTTAGATGCAGGAGGTCCACAAGTTCCCTGCAGAGCCAAGGGGGCTGCTGTGCCCTTTTGCTACCTTTCCTCTGAGATGGATAGATGTTGCTTGTGCTTTCTTGATCACACCCTCGAGCAAGACAAGTCTCTGCTTGTCACCTCTAATCCCCCCTGTGGACTCCACTTGCTCCCCATTCCTCCTGTCGGTGCCACTTACCCCCTCCTCACTCCTTCTGTGGAGTAAGTGGGGGCCAGTGGCTGTTTGCACACCCCAAAGTCCTCCAAGCACCTTACCTGCCCTCTTGAAACCCTGGCCCCACCTGCTAGCCCTCCCCATCCTGACTTACCTTAATTCAGGTGGCCATTTTTATCTGAATCTAACCTCCCCCTAACCTCCCTGTATATCTGTATGTACTGTGAGTGTCCTGACAAACTTATGTTCTTGGATCATACGTTCCCTTAGACTACTGAATACTCTGCAAATGGAAGAGGTGGAAATGCAAGATATTTAAGACCACTAAACCAAATTGGGTAAATCTTTGAAGACTTAACTGGCTAGAATGACCCTGTATTAGTAGAGAGGTGGACTACCTGATGTTCTAAAAAGCATTTCATTGCTGAGAGAAAGTTAGCATCAGCTTTATCTGAAGAGGTGCAGAGTATATTAAAGTAATTCTTTATAAACTCTCCAGTTTCCAATTTTCCCTTTCTCCTTTTGTATTTTGCTTTATGTTAGGTATCTTTCTCCCTGCTGGCAATTTTTTCTCCTTTATTTTCATTTAGTTCCATCTAGTAGTACATATCAAATGGCTTTCATGTGATGTCTAAACTTGTGAATATAGTCAGCTTTTGATACAATATGCCTTTGACTGAGTCTGAAAAATGGTCATGCTTAAACAGTCAAGAATGTGCATAATGGAGTTCTGTGAACCAAATCTTGAAATTCTTATTCCATCCCATTTTAATTAAAAATGTAATAAAGGGGAAGAGATGGTTCTGGGAACTGGTAAAGAGTATGAACTTTTTCCTTTTTAGGTCAGTAATTCAAATCTGTCAATGCTGATACTAATCTATAATTTTGCCAAGCTATTGGCTATAAGATGAATTGACAACTTCAGTCCAGCTCGTAATAGGTAGGTATCCAAATGATATATGTACCACATCAGATAGAATTCTTTAGTCCTCTTCTTTTATCATCTAATCAAGTGAATGGACATGGCAATAATCTACAGCCTTTAGGCTAATCTTTCTGCTTTTAATTCAGGTATCATATGGACATGGGGCAAGTCTACATTAGACGCTTACTGTAGAATTGCCTAATTAACTCTGCAGCAAACATCTCAGTGTCTACATGTGTAGCCCTATTAGGTTGCAGGAAATGAATAAACTCTGCAGCAGGGTAGCACTTGAAAATACAAGCACTATCTTCTGCAGATTTATTTTGAGAGTAGCAGTGCATGTGCAAATGCTGACCTGAGTGGCTGGGGCATGACTGTGCTTCAGTGCAGGGTCTGCTTGACAGCTAGACCCATACTAAAGCACCCTCTTGCCCCAGCCATCCCCTCCACAGCACATTGACCTTGGTCGGAGCAACCCTGGGCTAGCAGGCTGATCCTCCAAGCCCCCTGCCAGCCAGGGCTGCTCTAACCCAGATCAATATGCTGCAGTCCCAGGCACACATGTAAATGTGGCACCCAGGAGCAGTAAACTGTAGCGCATTTTACTGCTATCCATTAACAGCATGTGTAGATGAGTCTTGGTACTGATATTACTTTTCACTGTCAAGTTTGTGCTTAGTAAGAGACTTCAGTCTTCACTGCTGTCAACCCCCTTTCCACAAGAATTAAATTAAAATGCATGCATGCATGCATGTATGCACACACATGAGCACACACGTGTGTGCATGTGCACACACACACACAAAGTCATATACTCTGATAAGAATATCTCTCTTATAGGTCTAGCCATCTGGAAACTATATTCTGCCCAGTAAATGAATATGAAATATTTATATAGAATAAATTGGGGTTGTTCAAGATACTAGAGCAGGGTAGCCAATGTTTTTTGGCTGGAGTGCCGAAAAAACCACAATGTCTACCTTGTAAGGTGCAGGAGTCCCAGCATGCCACAACAGCAAAACTGGGGAGGAGGGGTGCATTGCAGGATGCACTGTATATTTAATACTACCAATAATCATTAATGTTGCTTTTTTTTTTCTTTTTTTTTTACAGTAAAGTAAAAAAGGGGAGTGGGGGCTGCCCCAGGGCTCCACTACAGTGGGGGGCCCAGCAGCACTGGAGGGATGCTGCCTGGCTGGGGCAGAACGCCGGGCCCAGGGAGTGCCCTGCTTGGTCTTTGTGCATGTCAGATACAGTGCGAGTGGGAACTATAGCTGGGCAGTTCCCCAGGCTCTGGGAACAGCTGCCACAGCTGGTGGTCAGGGTCAAGCCAGCCAGGAGCCCACAGCACAGTGGCTCTGTGCAGTGCCTGCCCCAACCCTGGCCCCTTAGGGGAGCTGTGGGTGGGCAAGGCCGGGGCCTGGGAAGGCTGAGGCAGCCACAGTGGCTGTTCCCAGGTTCCACGGGGCTCCTGTGGCCAGGCCTCTGCACCAGAAACAGCTCTGCCCTACTTGTGCTGTGCCCAGTGTGCAGGGAGGCTGATCCTAGAGAGGGAAGCCTCCTGAGCCTGGCGTCCTGCCCTGCCCATGTGTGCAGGGTGGCTGCAGCCCATCCCTGAGGAGCTGCGTGAGCTGCCCAGGCTCTACCACGGGTGCCTCTGGGCACCCCCGCCTGCCCACCCACCACAGCTTGAGCCTGCAGAGCCCTGGGACAGCCTCCAGTTCCCGCCCAGGCCCTGCCTTCCTAAGGGCCTGACTAGGCTGGCTTGCCCACGGCACCTCCCCCCATGCTGCCCAGACCCTGCCCCGACCGCCCGACCCCAGCACTCAGCACTGCTGCTCCACCTGGGTGGGACAGGGCATCTGCCTGCCTGCGCAGCTCCCTCCAGGGCCAGCCAGGCTGGAGGAGAAGCCTGGGAGTAGGGCGGGGGCAGTAGAGCACAGACACCTCCTTGCCTGTGCTGCCCTGGCTTCTCCCTGGGGTCTGTCCCCATGTTGGGACTGGTGGCAGCATGGGAGAGCTCGGAGCAGTAACTTAAAAAAAAACAACCCAAAAAACAAATTTCTTTGCATGCCTCCCAATGTGCTGGGAAAAATATCTCTGTGTGCTGCTAATGGCATGCATGCCGGGGGTTGCTAACCCCTGTACTAAAGCTACATGAAATTATAGTTACTGATGATCTGGACCACAGGATTTTGTGTAAAATGAAAGTGTATAATACTATCACCCTGTGCAAAAGGGAAATTATTGCTAGAACTGGCTAGGCAATTGACTGAACTGAAACTATGATTCCTATGGATAGGACTGTAGCAGGTCTACCTTTTAGAGCTTGGGTTGAGTCCCAGGCTTGAGATCGTGCTATTTTGACTGGTGGAGCCCATCCACCAATCAGGAGGCAGCAAGGGAAATAAAATCATGCCCCTTTCCTGAGGGGAAGGGGATCAGAGTTCCCCCAGACCTGATTGAAGACTGTAAACTGTCAGGTCCAGAAGACTTCAGGGGTGGAGCCCTGAAGCATATAAAAGGACCTGCATGCCCAGCACGAGGGAGACTCATCAGGCATGGAGAAGAGAGAAGAGCGGGGCTTAGAAGAGCTGAGGAGAGCTGCTCAGCCGGACAAAACAGTAACCCAGGAAGAGCCCCTGAAGAATTGTATCACCAGGGAGTGGTGGATGGCTCCTGCAGTTAGGCTCTCAGTGTGCAGCATGGCATCCATACCCTGGGAACTGTGTGAGGTGGCTCAGGTCTGCAACCTCTGGTGTGCGGACAGAGACATGGTGCACAGGCCAGTGCACAGAGAAGGATCTTTGGAGCCCCTTGGGCAGCTCAGGTCCACAACCCCCAGCACGAGACTGGGAACTTGATGCAGGAGGTGCTGCATGGAGGGTGGGTGAGAGACCCTGGGAGCTGCTCGAGGTTGCTTAGGACGCTGCCCAGAGGGTCCGGGAGCAGACCAAATTCTGGTGCTGCGCAAGGCTGTCTGGGCTTCCAACCTCTAGTACAAGGCAAAGCACCCAATACACGCAGCAGTCCATGTGGTCCTAAGCCAAGCCAGCAGCAGCAGAGTCAGGCATCAGGAAAGCCCAGAGGGGAACAGAGCTTGACCTGGAGAATGGGAGGTAACTCTCTGGGACTGTGGAGTAATAAGTTACCCTGGAGAGAGGGTCCCAACAGGGGAGAGACTCCCCAGGGTTGTGAAAGGGCACCACATGGGATGCTCCTTGATGATAACGGGGGGAGCTTAGGAGTCTTTGGGGTTTCTCTCTCTTTTCTCCCCCCACCTCCTTTCCTGTAATGGTACCTTGGGAGTGGGGCCCCTGCCCTGGAGGGCACTCAGGTAGTCTAAGGATTGCTGGTTATATATGTAGACTCTGCCTTATAGTTTATATGAATAAGTTGAAGCAATAGTTTGTTTATTAATACAGTTATAAGGTTGCCTGATCAATATACCTTGTTCTGGGTTGTTCTGTTGTTCATCTGTATTTTAAATAATAATTGGTTGTGTATGTGTGTGTATGGTATAAGGTTTATTGTTTTTGTAAATTTGTGTATGTGTAGAATAATGTCCTTACTGTTTAATGGCTTTGTTGTAATAATACATTTTTATATAGTTAAGTAATTGATTGATTGGGCCTGACTATAGGGGGCGGAGGTGGCCGCTGGGCTGTTGTGTCCCTCTACAGTACACTGCCCTACCAATAATTGCCTCAACTGGAGAGGTGAGGACAAACCCATGTACACCTGGGCTACAGGACTATGGAACAGTATTCCATTACATGGAATAGCTTTTAAAATCCCTGTGTGCCTCAGTGGGTTAACTGCTTTGTTTTTCTTTCTCCAACCCAATTTGCCTCCCTCAGCAATACCTCTTCCTTTATCCTTCCTCTTTCCCTATTCTTTCTATTCTAATTGCTATTTTCTACTCAGCAGCTGTGCTTCCTGTGGTCTCTTCACAGCATCCAATGAAGCACCTTCTGCTTGGTTAAACTTATTATATATCTCTCTCTCTAATTTAGTTAGTGTATAAGGTGAAAATTTCCCTTGCCTTCTGCTGGAATTTTCTGTTAAAATTCTGTTTCATCACAAAATGTTAGTTTGTCAAAACTAAAAAGTTTGTCAAAATATATTGGTTTCAATTAGAGTTTCAGTGGTGGGGAGGAGACTTGGGTTTGTGTGTTTGAAATTTCTGTGAGTGAGAAAGCAAATAGGCAAAAAATAGCTAAGTGGTTAGGACACCCAACTGGGACCTGGGAAACCCAGGCTAACATCCCTGTTTGATTCATTGAGACCAAATGTAATTGGGCAAAACTATGATTTTTAACCTACCTTCAGTCTCACATTGAGAACTATAACCACTGGACTACTGACTTTGACTCTGGTCCAATGGATATGTACATAAAGTGAAACAGCTCCAAGAGGGAAGACCAGGAAGACCAGGGAACTGATTTAATGGTCTGATGAGTTGGGTATTTATTTGGGTTGTAGGAAATATAAACTTAGGTCCCTGGCTTGTGTGATGAAGATCAGGAACTAGAATCTGAATGGCTCACAGTCCAGGTGAGTGCTTAATTATCCTTTATTTTGAGGTGGAGATGCTCTCTGGTGGTCTCTTCCTCATTTCTTATTAAAACATTTTTGAATGAGCTCAGTTTCATTCCAGTGTAAGCTAAGAACTTATTCCAGAACTTCAATATGTTTCACAAACTAGAGCTTGATAGAAAACAAGAATGCTAATAGAGTCATACACTGAATATAAATGACAAATTTATACATGGCTTTGTGCTGCAGGAAGCTTTTTTGTAACCTTCTTCTGTTGTGAATGTATTGAGGGTTGGTAATTATACAAAGCAACATTTTGCTTCTTTGTAGCACATTCACCTAATAACAAGGATATACGTTTATGTTCTGTTAACACATGCATCCTTCTTGACATCGTTGCACTACCATGATACAATCTACTCATGTCAGGGCATGGCCAAGGCTAGGCTTCTCTAAGAATGCTGCTGTGAACAGTGCATGCTACTCCATTTCAGACAGCTGCATAGGTACGGCAGTGTCTCCAATCCTGATCTGAGATAAAACATGCCAGGCACCTGCCAGGACTGCTCCTTTTGCCACCCTTTTTAGCCATGACAAAGATGAGAAGAATACATTATCGTACTGTATTTGTTCTGAATTGATCACAGACATTTGAATAATGTACCTAAACATATAGTTTAAGAACTACTTTCAACTTGAGCATAATTGAACCTTAATTGACCTCATCACAATAAAAAAAAATAAATCAATCAGCCAGTCACTAGGAAGAACAAAAAATGCTTAACACTTTTATTTTATTCATGTAGCTGTGGCCATAGCTTTTAGTCATGATTAATGCATCAGTCACTGGTGCATCACTTTTAACATTTATTTTTATTTCAAGGAACTAAGTAGGAAGTATTAAAAGCCTCTCAATTTAGGCTTACAGTTAAAAAAATGAAGTTAAAGTGGCACACTGGTGGATGGCGTACAAGACCTATGTTTTAATACTTAACTGAAAGGAATCCAGAAAGTTAAGAAAAAAGTTTCTAAAAGATATTTAAATATATTGTCTAATAAGGAACAGTATTATTTGAATTATACTTGTTTCCAAATGCAGTGATCCCAAATTTCTCTTTATTCTCTGAGTATTTGTCTGAAGGAGTATTGGATCTGATTAGTGCTTGTTCCTGAATGAATAAAATGCACAAACTATCACAAGATTGCTAGTCTCTTGAGTATTTATGGTATAATCAAATTTAAAAGAGTATGAGAAAGGCAGCTTTGCATTAGAAAACAAAATTGGCATCATCTAGGAAGGAAAATTTCCCCTGTCCATAGAGGACGGGAATTAAGAAATGTAAAAAAATTCACACTGCATAACTGAGACAGATGGCAAGGATTAAAAAAACGGGGAGGGGGGCTTGCTGAAATGGAGAGCACAGACATTAATAATCAGTGGGAAAAAATGCCTGGAAATATTCAAATGAAATTACCTATAATAAGGCATTAACTCCACAGTTAGATGGTTGAGATGAAACTGGCTGACTTTAAAGTTTTAATACCATACAGCTCTTATATAGGCCAGAGAAATGAGGTAGTTAGTTGTGTTAATCTGAATCAGGCAGAAGGAAGGGGCAGGATGGCACCTTAGAGACTAATTGGCTCAGAGAGGCATAAGTTTTCATAGATTCCAGCCTACTTAGTTGCTCTCTGATTAAGTAGGTCATAGGAACAGTAGGTGCCCAGTATCTAAAGATACTGGGTACCTACTGTTTAGATACTAAACTTTAGGCTCTCAAGTTTGAACATTTTCAACTGCTTTACAGTTTAGTTTTTGGTGAAGTTCAGAAAAAAACTTGAAAAGTTCAGATACTGACTCAGATCTTGATGCCATGTTTCCTGCTCCTGGTGTCCTGTATCCCTATATCCCTGTTTGCATACCTGTGGAATCTTCCTGCTGGCAACAGAATCCTAGTTACCCACCCCTTCTGCTCTCTGGGATGCTTCCCTCCACTTAGATCTCATGGATGCATCCAGGGGTCAAAAAACCCTTGGAAAAAAAAAGCCTGGTGCAGGGCATGCTTGGATGATTCTCTTTTCTTCTCAAGTAATCTTCATCTGGCAAACCATTAGCACATCTCTTAACCTTTTTAAATATTATACTCTACAATATCTGTAATTGTGTGTGTGTGGGTGGGTCAATAAATCTAGCAGACTGGAATGAAATACTGTCCTCCAGTGTTAATAATAAAGACCTAAATGAAATTGCTGCAATGCACTTTAGGAGTTCTTATGCAGATAAAAGTAACTTTCTCCATAGCGGGAGAGGGAGTATTTAGCTAAAGCAACTAAAACTTACAAAAAATTAAGTTCAGGCTACTGGTGTCTTTTTTTTTTTTTTTAATTAAAGTGGGTCAGCCATTTGTTGCCTTAATATTTATTTAATCCAAGCATTTATATTCAAACTTTAAAGGATTCCCCATATAACTACAGTTGTGCTAAACACTGTCCAGAGATTATATATGATTCTGTTATTTTTGGATGGATGGGAGATGAAACTGAGAGACAGACAGAATTGTGCCATTTATACTTTGGGAAAGTACATTGGTAATAGGAAGTTGTAAGACTAGCTACTGCTACTAAATGTGTTGAAGAGGACAGCTAGTGATCCAGAATGAGCATTTGAGGGTTAAACACTGCCTGCTTATGAATAGTACTGGAGTTGTCACTTGTGTTTGCCCTCACCAAGTGAAGCCAAGACTTGTACAATAAAAATAAGCCAGTACACATTGTCCAATTCAAGCTAAATTTTGAAGAAATATATGGGATATATTAGTGAGTGTAGATACAATGTGCTTTCCCTCTTTGCAGATGCAGCTGTCATACGTACTTTACTATCAGTGTTCCAGGTAGACACCTGCTGGTTCAAATAATTCACCACTCTCAGAAAGTCTCCAGCTAACCTTTGTTCCCTATATCCCGTAACGTCTTAGTGCAGCAGCCAAAGTTCTAAAAACACAGTATAGCTTGGTATTTGTGGATGCACTAAAGGCCAAAATTTGAAAATGTTGACGGCTCTGAAGCTCTGAAACAGGTATCCTTGCACAGAAGGGTTTTGTTTTGTTTTGTTTTGCTTTTTTGTGGGGTTTTTTAACCCTCTAACTGTGCTGCATACAAATATAGGGTTGTCTTTGTTTTGTTTTATAAGAGGATCCCTATGAGTGTAGATTAACTGTTAGGGTTTGAAAATTTAGACTCTACTCTTTTTAACTTGTTTAGAAATTCAGGAGTTCAAAAGCAAAGGGTATGCTGCCATGTGTGTCTCCTGGCTTGTGTAGCTGGGAAGACAAAGCAAGTGGGAAGGGAAGCTTAGAGGACTCCTTTTCCCATTACTTGCAACAACTCTGTGCCAACAAACTATTATCCTGATTTAGTAGCATCCCACATGCACTTTGCACAGGTATGTATGAGTAGAAAGTGGGCGCATCTAAATGTTCATTGATGTGCCTTTATACTGCGTATTAAGTTTAGTACCTCTAAAATGAGGTATGAGATAAAGGTGCAGTAGCTGTGCTAATGGGCAGTAGCAAAGTTGAAATTTTTTTTATGACGCTTAATGCATGCTAAACTAATTCTACTGCACATTAGCATATTGTATGGTTTTTGCAAGGATGTGCTAATGTACAGTAAAACAATCCACTAGATATTAAAGTGTCTCATGTAGATGTGCCCAATGTAAAGCAAATGGAGAATTGAATTAATTGTCAAGTGTTTGGATTTTGAAGGGATAACTTCAACAGGTGCAGTTGTAGCCATTTCCTTTTAAGATGCTTATGATTCTTTGAACCAAGAACTAGGTGAATATCTGTTAAGGAAAGAAATAACTGATGGGAACCCCTAAAGAGATAAGATTAAAATAGTAGGTTTACTGACATGACAAGTTGTACAGTTCCGAACCAGGGAATGCCTATTTCTCTGTGATACAAATTTCATACTTCGTGTCCGATTATATTAAACATCAGTGCATATATCAGGTTTCACTTTCTTGTTAAGATGTTTTTTATGCAATTGCTATACATTGTTTCTGCAACACCTTTTTGGAACTCCTGTTGTGAACTGGTATACATCTAGAGGATCACCTAATTTATTCTCCCTCATCATTGGTAAATACATGTTGTAATTTCAATAAACATATTTGTGTGCTCTGGGCATACAAGATCCATCTTAAAGATCTGCACCATATGGCCCCTTTGGATGTAAGCTGTGCTTCATGCTGTTGCCCTAATTGAAATGACTGCCACTTTAAAGACATATCATGGCATATTAATACAAGGGGTTAATAAGCATATTGAAATATTTTGCAAATCTAATGGGCTGTATTGAAAACTGCCAAGGATATTGTGGGAGACCTTCAAGGGATATTTGCATTTAGAATGAATACCCTGCACGACTGCTGCAAAAAATAAATGTAGAAAATGAAATAAAGGTACAAAAAAGGAAGAAATATTTCAAAGCATCAGGGAGGAGAAAACTCATTTGAAGTGAGGACAAGTAAAAAAAATGTTTGAGAAAACTAGACAAGCAACAAGAGAATTAAACTGCTGGAGGACCCAAGGGGCTAATTAGAATACTAAGCAAATTAGCAGGAATGGGGTTCAAAATCAGAGAGGCTTCTTATCAAATGGTCTCAACAAGGTGGGGGGGGAAAGACTTTATGCCCAAAAATTAGGGGACCCAACAATGTTTAAAAAGAAAGGAAAACAGGATCAAAGGGAAATTCATAGCTTTTTTTTTAAAGCAACCTTCCCAGTTGCATGGAAATCTGAGCTTCAGGCACTGCCAGAGGAAAAGGATGATTTTTTGACACTGTGTCTTTGCCTGTGTTAGATGTAGTACTAAGAAACTCTTTAGATGAGGACATTGCAAAGAAAGGAGATCACCACAATATTTTCTAATCTTAAAAGTTACAAACTCCTGAGGAAATGGATGAAGACCCAGCTGAACTCTTTAAAATGTGTACAACAGAATAGTTATCATTAAAGCATAGAAGATTTGTGGTGTAGTCTTTATTTTCCTCTGACAAAGGGAAATTTCCTTTATCAGTAAGAAATGAGTATATTGTTCATGATGCCTGTCTCATGTTGACTATTGCCACAACTGAAGAATGAAGATTATATCTTTCTTATTGAATGATCAGTTTTCAAAGATGGGTTCCTTTAGGTCTATGGCTAAATATATTCTTGTCCTTAACTTGTCACAAATAATGTGTTGGGAAACTAGGCTTTTTTGTTAAGATAAGGCATGTGAAAATTTCTGCTAGTGCACATGGTTAGCATGTCTAGACTCTGAAATAAAATAGCATACTTACAGTAAATTATACAGTACCTTATTCTTTGGACACATCTACATGTTCATTAATGTGCTTTAGATATTGTGCATTTAGTTTAGTACTTCCTTAATAAAGTACTAACTAAATATGCAGTACCTAAAGTCACTGTGCAGTAGCACCAGCATATGGTTATTTAGTGACACTTACAGCGTATTAACCTAATAACACTGCACAGTAGACTATTATCATGTTTTTTTCCATGACACGCTACTATGCAGTGTTATTAGGCTAACACACAGTAAGTATTTCATGTAGACATGCCCAGTATCTCTTTCTTTTACCTTAATTCATCCTTTCCTACTTATCTCTCTTCCTTTTTTATGTTGTGCAATCTTTAACTCTTCAGTAGTTTCTCTTTACTCTTCCCCACTTCTCCCATGAGAATCTGTCTCTGAATGCTGCATTTCTTAAATGTATCCCAACATTTCTCCTCTCCTCTACCCTCTACAATATTTATCCATATAACAATACATGCCCATGCAACAGCATATGCCTGAAACTGTTGCCAGATTCCTAAGAGGCAAAGGATTAAGCCCATTAAACAAAGATGGACCTGAGAAATGTTCCAGTCTCCAGACATTAAAGTGTAGTTCTAGTGGCATATTGTGTAAGAAATGAACTGAATCCCAGCTTTGAAATGGGATGTCTTTTGCTTTTTTGTGTGCATTTGTTTTGTTGGTTTTTTTCTTTTTTCTTAGAAGAGCTCTAGCTTCAGACCTATGTGGACATCTATTTTCTTATCAGCCTTTGGCTAGCTAGTATCTAACAAATTGCAAATAAATCCAAGCCATATCTGCCTGCTACATGGTAAAAGGAGAAATTTCAAATTTGTCCCTTCAAGTCTGTGGCATACAGCCTCTCAGCTACATTGATGTTGAACAGAAGTTGAACATGGCTAATATGTTGTTCTTGTAACATCTTGTTAGAGCATTGCTGTCCTAAGAATAGCTCCAGTAACACCATTTGTTTTTGCTCATAGTATTTCCATAATGAAAATAACCTATTTTAAGTGTTTTTGTACTTTTCACATTGTTATAATGGTTCCTTTCAGTCCCTTAGCAGAGTTCTGAGCCACGCTGGCAGAGTCAATAATTATTTCCATCACACAGAATTATAAATTACATTTGGACAGGACCTCAGGAGGTCATTTAGTCCAAAACCCTACTCCAAGCTGGACCATCCCCAACTATATAATCTACCTTTGCTACCCAGGTCTTAAAAACCTCTAAGGATGGAAATTCCACAGCCTCTCTGGGTAACCTGTTCCTAGTGAGAAATTTTTTCCTAATATCTAATCTAAACTTCCATTGCTGCAACTTGAGACTACTGCTCCTTGTCCTGTTATCTATGACCTCTGAGAACAGTCTGGCTCCAGCCTTTTTGTAACTACCCTCCAGGTAGTCGAAGGATACTATTAAATCCCCTCTTAGTCTTCTCTTCTCCAGAATAAATAAACTCAGTTCCCTCATCCTCTCCTCATGAGTCTGCCACACTCCCCTTACCATTTTCATTGCCTTCCATTGGACTCTCTCCAATTTGTCCACATATTTTCTGTAGTGGGGGAGGACTGAAAACTAGACACCATACTCCAGATATGCCCTCGCCAGTGCCAAATAGAGGGAAAGAATTGCTTCCCTTGATCTTCTGGCCATGATCCTACTAATGTAGCCCAGGATGCTATTAGCCTTCTTTGCAAAAAGGGCATGCTGTTGACTCATATTTAGCTTACCATCCACTGTAATACTTAGTCAGGCTGTGCACAGCTTTGGCTCCTGATTTGATTTAGCGGCGATTCGGCCTAGATTGGTAGCTGAATTTCCAAATCAAATCAGGAGACACTTTAATCTCTCCAAATTGACTCAGAAACTTCTAAATCAATTCAGAAAGATTCAGCGATTCAGACATAGACACAGCTTAAAATTTTTTTTCTACATACCTCAAGGTACCAGGCTCATCAGCGCTGCAATGGTGGGGCAGATGGAGCATCCCTCAAGAGTGTGGGGGGCTCCCCAGTGCACTCAGCAGCAGACCTGGAAGTGGATTAGAAGCACTTCTGGTCCTCTGCTGGAGAGTGTGTGCCCCGTATCCCATACTCTGCCAGCTTAGTGACTGGTGCCTTGTGGGTCTGGGGGACACCCGGGGTCCCCCTGTGGCCAATCGCTGAGCCAAGGGGTGCAGAGGGGCCCCCAGTACCAGTACTTTGGGTCTACTTCTGCATTCACCACTGAGCACACAGGAGGGGGGAGGGCCCTGTGCTCCCATGGGACACTCCATCTGCCCCAGCATTGCAGGGTTCATGAGCTGCACCTGGTACCTTGAGGTATGTAGAAAATACATGTAAAGCTGTGTCTATGGCTGAATCGTTGATTCATCGAAACTTCAGGTTTGGATTTGGGCCAAGCTGAATCAGGGACAGTGATCTGAATCAATGAATTGAATCACTGTCCCCAATTCAGGCCAAATCCAAATTGAATACGGCCCATTTCACACACCTCTAATGCTCAGGTCCTTTTATGCAGAGCTGCTGCTTAGCTAGTTGTTCCCCTGCCTGCACTGTTGCACAGGTTAGTTCTGTCCTAAGTATAGGACTTTGCATTTGTTCTTACTGAAATTCATGAGGTTTTTTTGGTCCACTCCTCCAACTTTTCTAGGACTTTCCGAATCCTATCCCTACCCTCCAGCATATCTACTACTTCCCCCTCCCCGCCAGCTTAGTTGCATCCATAAATTTGCTGAGGGGTGTACTCCATCCCATCTTCCAGATTGTTGATGAAGATATTGAACAAAACTGGCCCCAGTACTGACTCCTGGGACACTCCACTTGATACCAGCTCCCAACTATACCCCAAGCAAATGATTACTACCCTTTGAGACTGACAGTCTAGCCAGTTTTCTGTTCTCCTTACAGCCTGTTCATCCAACAGACTTCTTTAGCTTGCTTGCAAGAATGTTTACTTAACATTGTCTTACTGGTTTTTGGAGGGGTGGGGGTGTTATCTTGGTCCATATCAATCTGTCTATTGCCTCAAACTGAGGCAAGGAATAACCTGACTTTGTTTATACAGAACCTAGCATGATGGGATCCTGATTCAGGCCTGGGGCTCCTAGGTGTAATGTTTATACAACTACAGTAATAATAATTCTGCACTTTTAGAGGGTTATTGTTATACTCTAAAGAACAACATTATTTTTTAAAATAAAACCTTAGCACTTGGAAGGGTTGATGACACCATCTATCTTGGAAAGCTTTTTTCCCTTGGGAGAATGGGTTTTTTTTCAGGTTGTTCCTGAGGCCAGATTCTCATTTCAATGTGGAACTCCAGCACATGTGTTCAGTAAAAAAAGGGTATATGTGTGGAAGGAGAAAAAGAGAATTTTTTCCTGTTCAATGGTCCACACAGATCTGTGGGACAGTGGAGGATGGAGGATTCATTCAGTACTAGATCTTGTGGCCTTTCCCTTGCTTTTGACAGCAGCCTACTGCATCTACAGAGTAGGCAGACTTTACAGTCCTTTCAATGTACAAAGGAATGGACACCCCCAGCATATACTTCTCATTCTTATGCAATGAAGCAAATGGACTTTCTCCTGCCTGAGAAGCAGGATTGTCCCACGGTGAAAGCTTTATGCACTTAGAGGACTACAAAATGCATCAACTATCTCTGTGCATTAATAATTTATAAATACTTTTCTTTGCCCTAGTAACACAGTGTTAAAAATCCAATATGATTCCCTGCAAATACCTGGAGACTTTTAGGCCTATACCAGGTATTAAAATCAAAGTAGTAATTGCTATTCTAGTGGGAGAAGAGTCACAGAATACTCTGTTAAGAGTCTTTTAAAATGGGTGCAGAAAGCAATTACACATACCAAGGGGGATAAGATTCAGATCGAATTTAGCAGGATATAGGAGCTAAATGGTGGCCTTCTGATATATAAAATAATTGAGGATTAAGATAAAAATTATGGTCTGCCATTATCTATAATTGGTCATTTCATTTTTTTAAAATAAAAATGAATACTCTTCCTCAACTGCCACAGTGGTGACAAGTATGAACTGTTATTTTATCATTAAAAAAATGCCAGTTTTCAAAATATCTCTGAAGTTAACTCTTTCATTCACCACAGATTCCCTCCTCCTATAACTGTGCATAAATAATTCTTTATTAGAGAGAATTGGGGAAGTATACATAATGTTTGTTCCCCCCCCCCCACCTTATACTTGTTTGGAAGATGGAAAGGGACGAAATGCTATTGCTAGCATTGTTTCAGGTAGATTCCATTTAGTTTAACTGAAATTTAAGACTGCAGCAATATCCTAGTTTGGGCATCTCAGAACTTTGGAGGAATTTGGAGCACAATCTAATATTCAGTGCTTAAGGCCATTTCTATATTGGACTTTTTTGAGCTTGATCATGGATATGGGATCACCACAGGACAGATTGAATGGAAGGAGTATAGAGAAGATGCCTCTAACATGGGTATTTTATGTCCTTAGTGAATAAAACTGAAAGAAAAATAGTCACCAAGCAGCAAATAAAACCTTTCTAGCCCAACATTTGGTCTTAAAAAAAAAAGTCACAAAAGTATTTTAAATATATTATGGTTTCAAAAAATTGTAAGGAAAGATCACCATTTCATGCAAGTAGAACAGAAGTGGGTCAGAGCTAATTTTAAGTCTAGTTTGCCTTTAAATGTTATGGCTTAGAGGGAATCCTCTATGCACAGATCTCTCCCTCCCTCTATAGACAGAAGGCAGGAACTGGCCATCTCTTTGAAACTGTCCTGCCTATTATCCGAACAGAAGGCTTTCCACTACTGTCCCCTGTAATTTAGGGTTGTCAGGCTGGAACTGAGACAGGGTGGGGAACATGTACTGTTCACCCAGTAACAAATGAAGAGAAAAAATAACTGCATTTGCAGGATGAAGCTCCTACAGGATATTTCAATAAAGACATGGAGTACCCTCTACTCTAGGAAGGATCCCTTAAGGAATGCTGGTGCAAAAATCAGGCAGGGCATCCTTGGAATTACAATTACAATAGAGTAATGCATGTATAACTAATACGTTTTTCAAAGTCCATCTTAGTTTAACTTCCTTTAACTAGTTTCTGCAGTATAACAAAGTTGTATGTAAGTTTTAAGTACAGAATCAAGCCACTCATATGGGAGTGACTATGTTAATGCCTCTTGTAGGTATTCCCAGTATGAAATAGGCATTTCAGAAGCTTTTAAGAGTAAGCTGAGTGTTCATGCAGTTAATAGAATGTACTGTGCCTTCTCTCCTGGGTGTTTATTAGACATCACAGGTGACTGTAAGTAACTTTCCAATAATATAATTTAAAGACACTTTTACTCCATTGTATTTGGGGCCATACATTTTCATTCCAACTTTTCATGATATGTTGCCAAGATTGAAAATGTGTAATGCAGATTGCTCTCTGAGATAAAGCTATTGGAGCAAAGCAGGACTGTAAATGTTTCAGGAGAAGGTATATTGATGATACCTTTTTTTTGGCTGCCACTGATGTTCATCACATGCTGTATGCCATTTTTTTGTTTGTTTTTATTCTTCCATCTTCACCCTAACGTCAGAGGTACAACCCAGATTAATGATTGCACCTTGGCTCTGTGTTCAATTATGTGGAACTTGTGCAGGGGCCCTTTAATAATCTCAAAGTCACTGGGGAGTAAAAATGCTAGAGTTATTCTTTCAGTATCATTAGTACAATAGTCTTTTTTTATAGAATTTATTTTGCAGGCGATTATTTTCACTATAGGCCATTAGCTTCCAATTAGCTCTAATACACATTTTGCAAAACATTATGTTGCCTTGCTTGTGGAAAGCATAGATAAATTCCAAGCACTACACAGATGTAATAGGCTCTGCTGCATTCTTAAACACTTGAATGGAAAGATTCACAGATGGCTTTGTGTCTTATTAGAAGTCCCTATCTTCTTCTTTGTCCATCCACAGTAGTGGTGCAATAGAACTAGATATACAATTTCAGTTTATGAAATAGATACAAGCTTAGCCATAGGAAGAGGAAAACAGACATCTAAGAGCCACCATGAGTAGGAATCTTGTAATATAATACCAGTCAGTGGGACATTTATTTTTAGTTCATTTGTTATATATACTAAAATGCTCAGGTTAGAACCTGGCTCCACGTAAAATGACAGTCAGATTGCATGTAGAGAAGTGGTGGCTAAAAAAGGTGAAAGCCCTCCATACCAGATCACAAATGGTGGTACATCAGCAGGGTACCATCTGGTAATCCCCCAAAATGGATTACCAAGGTTATTTATCCTTTGGATATAGGAAGCTACCACAGCACACGCATGGAAGAGAAGAGAAGTGGACAGAGGAGAGGGAGGGGGGGAGGCGGGGAGAGAGAGAGACGGTGAGAGTGTTAGCCTGAAGTCGGGCAGAAGGTGAGGCAAGTGGAACCCTGCCCTGCTTCTCACTCTACTACCTCTCAGGCATGGCAGCTCTACTACCCCTGTCCTTGTGACTTTAAAAATCCACATTCCCTCTCATATTACTTTTATGTTTATCAATTAGTAATTCAGTTTCTTGTGCAGTGGGAATATTGAATCACTATTTTTCTCTACTTGTTTGCACATCTGGGTAATCACCATAGCAACCAGTATATGCCAGGTGTCTGTTCAAAAGAATTCTATCTTCCCAGCTCACTCACTAAATTCATTACCTTAATTACTAAGCTAATACTAAACTAAAACAAGACTGAACTAAAAGATAAAACAAGCATACTTTTTATTAAAATCTTCATAAGCAAAAGCTGTGTAATATGGACATGACAACAAATATATAAATTAGCTAATGTATAAGATGTACATTTTATGTAAACATAATGTTACAATCCCATAAATGTGACAGAAAAGAGCAAAAGCATTCCACAAAGCCTAAATATTTCTCTCTATTACTCACCAAATCTGTTTCCATCACTACAGCAAAATTATTCTGATGATCATGGTAAGCAGGATAGGGCCCTGTGGCTGCAACCATAATGTAAATTATATCTATTTCCCTTTTACTCTGTGAGTCGCACAAAAAAATTACCATGCATCAGAAACTGACTATATAGGAAGAGACTAAAATAATGAAAATATGTAGACCTAATCCAATGCCCATTGATGACTTCATTAAACTGTGGGTTTCCTATGATAAAGTAATAACATTTGCATTCACTGCTGAACTGCAGATGGAATTCCAGAGTCTTAGTCTGTAAACAGATGTTGCATTTCTCCCAAGAAGAAAAACCCTTTTGTTCTGGGATCCTACAGATCTTCATACACATTGTTTACTTCAAACACCTGTGAAGTATACAGGATAATATTTGAAAACACTTTTTCCCAAAACATCTCTGTGCATGTCTGTAAATTTATTGTAGCTCATTGAACTTAATTGTGGTGCATTACAGGAATAAGCCTGTTAATCTATGCACTTTCTCCCTAGCCACCTACTGGCAGAGGACCAGCCATGCATCTTGGAAGGGCCATGTGTGTAAAAGGCTGTGATGCTCCTGGTTAGGTCCAAGTAAAACCCTAGGACAAGCAGAACTTCCTCAAATGAGATGTCTCTTTACAGCCTTAGTATTCTGTCCTTGATACTACTGTGGCAGACGGCCCTCTAGTATAAATTAGCCTAGCTCCTGTGAGCTCAGCAGAGCTGTTCTGATGGACAACAGTTGAGGATTTGGGTTTATTGTATTTCTTTTCCATATTGCTTCTAGATAGACATCTGCTAGATACTTTTCTTTTCAGAATTGTATAAAACTATTCCAATATTCTATTTGTCTTTAACTAATACCATGACAGAATTAAGGCTGTATAAAATTACTTAGTATCACAAAAATATCCCAATGTTTTGTTTTGTATAGTAATGAGACAGAAGCAAAACTAGCAGAGTTTGTGCCTGGAGAGCGCGTGGTGGGAAATACCAAGCACCAAGGGCGAGAGTAGCAACTTACCTTCTTTGGGAACTCAAAAAATCCCTGGCTGCTGCTGTCATGCTGTAGTCTGCCAGCTCCTGTTGCTAATAAAACATCAGTACAGTTTTCCTATTCACTGCTACTGTTGCAGCAGCAATGGCACAAAGCTTCTGCTGCTGTTGCCATGGCACAGATTTCCTGGGCAGTCATCATTCTGGTGCCCCATTAATTTGGTGCCTGTAGCTGGTGCCCCATGCACCCAATCCAAGTTATACTGTAGTAGGATGTATAACATCTACCTTACTTCTGCTTTCCTGTGTGTGAATTATATATGTATTATATAAAACACTCTGTAGTAGGGTCGGAGTGTGATTGTAGCCACGATGGTCCAGGAAATACATTGAAAAAGCCCAAAATGTGTCCAATAGCTCTCCCAACTATATTGGTCCAATAAAAGATGGCATGAAAAATCCCTCCCTTTTGTGTAAACCAGACCTTTAACTCATATTCACATATGCTATGCTATGTGAATAGCATGCCCTCCTCCGGCAGGCTTTAAACTAGGATCGTCGGGGGAAGGGGAAGATGAGGGTGGAGGAAACTTCAGACTGCCAGACCAAAGAGCACCCACAACTACAGCCCAGCCCAGCCCAACGAGTGAAGCGAACAAACAGGAAAGAGAGAGGGGCCAAGGTAACGCTGGGACTAGGGGGTCAGTACACACACCCACAGGAGGCCTCAAATGCCTCTACACAAATGCTCATAGTATGGGCAACAAGCAGGACGACCTCACCCTCCTTCTGGCTGACACCAGCCTGGACATAGTGGGGATTACGGAAACGTGGTGGGATGAAACGCATGATTGGGCAGTCAATGTCAAGGGCTATAGGCTGTACAGGAGGGACAGGATAGGAAAGAGAGGTGGGGACGTGACACTCTATATTAAGGAGGAATACACATCCTCATTGATTAGCAAGGAGTCAGGGGAGGGGCACTCTGAAGAGCTTTGGGTTAGAGTACAAGGCAGTCGAGGGGAAAGAGACTTAATGGTGGGAGTCTACTACAGACCTCCCAACCAGGAAGAAGAGCTTGACCAGGAATTCTTGGGTCAGCTCACAGAGGTAGTGAAGGCTAAGGATGTGGTAGTCATGGGGGACCTGAATTTCCAGGACATCTGCTGGCAAGAGCAGTCAGCCAGGTCTGAACGCTCACGTAGGTTCTTGGCCAGAGTGCAGGACCTCCATCTAACCCAGGAGGTGCACAGCCTCACCAGGGGGATGCCTTGTTGGACCTAGTGCTGGCCACGGGTGATGACCTAGTGAGGGGGCTGCGGGTGCTCGACCACCTGGGCAACAGTGATCATCGCCTGCTGGAATTCACCATCCAGTGGAAGGTGCCAAAGGTGTGCAGTAAGGCAACGGAACCTAGATTTTAGGAGGGCAGACTTCAACGAGCTAAGGAAGATAGTTGGAGAAGCGCTGAGGTCCCAGAGGGGAGGGGAGCCAGGTGTCCAAGGAGAGTGGTCGCTCCTTAAGGAGACATTCCTCCAAGCCCAAAGGAAGGTAATCCCAACGAGGATCAAAGGGAGCAGGAGAGCACACAAGCCTCCGTGGCTCACCAAAAGCATCCGGGAGTGTCTCCTTGCTAAAAAGGAGGCTTACACCCAATGGAAAGAAGGGTTCGTCACCAGGGAGGACTATTCTGTAGTTGCTCGGGGATGTAGGGGGGTAGTTAGGAAGGCCAAGGCAGAGATGGAACGGGGGCTAGCTTCCTAGATGAAGGACAATAAGAAGTCCTTTTTTAAATATGTAAGGGGTAAAAAGAAGGTCCCGGGTAACGTGGGGCCCTTGCAGGACGCCATGGGAAACTTGGTTGTCACACCAGATGGCAAAGCTAACATGTTTAACTATTTCTTTGCCTCTATCTTCCTAAGTAGGGACCAGAACAGCCACCTCCCTGCTGGGCCCCCCCTTGGGGTCCGGGGGAGGCACACCTGGGCCACGGGTTAGCAAGGATTTAGCTAGGGAGCTTCTGGAGGGGTTGGACGTATTCAAGTCAGCCGGCCCGAATGATCTCCACCCTAGAGTTTTAAAGGAACTGGCCGAGGTCATTGCAAGTCCCCTGGCACAACTTTATGAGCACTTGTGGTGCTCTGGTGAGGTACCAGAGGACTGGAAGAGGGCCAACATGGTCCCCATTTTCAAAAAAGGCAGGAAGGAGGACCAGGGAAACTATAGGCTGGTTACCTCGCTCCTAGGCAAGCTGTTCGAGAAAATTATGCTGGCACACATCCAGGAGGGGCCAGCAGGGGACTGCATGCTTAGGGGCAACCAACATGGTTCATCAGTGGCAGGTCCTGTCAGACCAACCTGGTGGCTTTTTATGATAAGATCACCAGTTCATTAGATGCAGGGGTAGCAGTGGATATAATCTTCCTGGACTTCCGGAAGGTTTTTGACACTGTCTCTCACCCTGTTCTCATTAAGAAACTGGGGGGCTGTGGTGTAGACACCCACACAGTCAAATGAGTCGTCAACTGGCTGGAGGGCTGCACCCAGAGGGTGGTAGTGGATGGGTCCTTCTCAACCTGGAAGGATGTGGGCAGTGGGGTTCTGCAGGGCTCAGTCCTCGGGCCCCCACTGTTCAACATCTTCATCAGTGATTTGGATGAGGGGGTAAAAAACACCCTGTTCAAATTGATGACACTAAGATGTGGGGGGACGTGGGCACATTGGAAGGATGCAACAGGCTACAATCAGACCTAGACAGGTTACAAGGGTGGGCGGACGAGAATAGGATGGGTTTCAACACAGACAAGTGCAAGGTGATGCACCTCGAGAGGAACAACCGGCACCATACCTACAGGTTCGGGAACTCCCCTCTTGTCAGCACGGAGATGGAAAGGGATCTGGGGGTCATCACTGACTCCAAGATGAACATAGACCAGCAGTGTGGAGAGGCAGTAAGGAAGGCCAACCGTACCTTGGCATGCATCCACAGATGCATCTCGAGCAGGTCCAAGGAGGTGATCCTCCCCCTCTATGTGGCACTGGTCAGGCCGCAGCTGGAATATTGCATCCAGTTCTGGGCGCCACACTTCAAGAGGGATGTCGACAGCATGGAGAGGGTCCAGAGGAGGGCCACTCGTATGATCAGGGGACAACACGGCAGGCCCTATGAGGAGAGGCTATGGGACCTGAACCTGTTCAGTCTCCAAAAGAGAAGGCTGAGGGGGGATCTTGTGGCCTGTTATAAACTAGTCAGGGGGGATCAGCAGGCATTGGGGGAGTCCCTGTTCCCCCGAGGAGTGACCGCCAGGAGTGACCAGGAATTACGGTCACAAGCTGGCAGAGGGTAGGTTTAGGTTAGATATCAGGAGGCGTTACTTCACGGTCAGGGCGGCTAGGGTCTGGAACCAACTTCCAAGAGAAGTGGTGCAGAATCCTACCCTGGGGGTGTTTAAGAGGAGGCTAGATGAACACCTTGCTGGGGTCATTTGACCCCAGTATTCTTTCCTGCCACGGCAGGGAGTTGGACTAGATGATCTGCTCAGGTCCCTTCCGACCCTAGAAACTATGAAACTATGAAACTATATTATCTGATCTATGACTAGAATCCACACCACTGGTGGGATATATATATTCCAAAGGAAAAGGTATGTATTTTAGAAGAAATTTATAAGTATTCACACCACTGATTAGACAGACAGATAGATAGATAGACAGATAGATATTGATTGAATATATATTGGTGGATACATTGGTGGATATATTGGTGGTTACAGCTCGGCCAGCACCATGTACCTGTCAGAGAGTATGCTACCTTCTCAAGATACTCACCTACCACGACTTAATAATATTCATGTAGAATTCTCCCCAAGAAAAGAAAACTGGCTCTGCTGTCAAGGCTATCTTTAATAGTCCAAAAATAATTAATTATGGCCTGGAGTGGGGCCCCATAGGACTATAATGGGGGCTTCTCCAACCCCTATACTCTCCACCACAATTCTCTGGTTAAGGGCTCCTGCTGTTAAAGCATCAAAGATGGGAGCTAAACAGTACCTTCCTGACTGACTTCCAGGAATTCTCTGCAGTGCATCAGTCACAGAAATAAAGAAATAAGGGCAGCTGTGCCCTTTACCCGTTGCTTCCACTGATCTCCAGCATAGGGTCTCTCCTTTCACTATTCCCTGCATCCTTTCTAAATTCTACAAATTACTTCCAAATTATGTGTAACTGGTAAGATTAACATATTTAGGTCTTGCCTTTCTCAAATTATAAATTATATCAGTTAATTTGTTAGATATCCTAATTTTCATTATAAATGTAGTTCATTGTGCTCCTTAAGTTCTTTAAATTCTTTAAAGTTTCCTTACTTCTGTCTTCTTTCACATCATATCTGGAAACAACTGGAATTTGGGCTCACACTTAAAAGGGTGACTTTGTAAAGATCAGTGTAATTTGGTGGAGGATCAGAGATGAAATTGAAATGCTTATGCTGATGATCCCCTTCTTCTTAAATAAAAAAGGAACCTATTGCTGTGGCTGTATGGAATTGCAAACGCTCAGCAAACTCAATATCTATTCTAGAAAATTACACATATTATTTTGAATGCTATGTAATATGCATGATTTATTCTAGTTTAAGCTAATGGTGTTTGCTTTCTCCTTGCTTTGTACACAACTAGTGTTTCCTCAAGAAAACACCTTTTTCTGTTATCTAACAATCTATCCTTCTCAACATAATATGGAGGGGCAAGTCCTGCTTGCTTTATCTTCCCAAATATTACTGTGCCAGTAAAAAGGTAAGATTTGCTTCTGAACATTTTGTGAAAACCAGTCTACTGGTATGACATTTCTAACATTTGGACAAGTGTGGCAGATGCATATGAAATTGGTGGTATGCTGGATTTCTCTCCTAACAAAGACAATAGCAATACAATTTTTTTCAAAGGCACAATTTTGCTATCACTTCTGTAAGGTACTCTTATGGTTCCCATCATTTGAGGACCTGCCCCTTGTCTCACAGAAACTCTGTAGTTGAGCACCTAAATACAGATTTTTCATGTCCCAGACTAATACACTAACTAGAATTGTCCCCTGTCCTTTTGGTTTCTTATTAAAGGACAGATGTATCGTCTAAAGGGCTTGCTAAAGTGACAAAAATCTTTTTAAAAGTTTCAGGCTGCACCATAAAAGTGACCATATAACATGGGGATGGGATATGTAAGAACATAAGTGACTGGTAGGAGAGGTATGGGGGGGCACATGCTCCCCTTCCCCCCCACCCCAAGATTGCCTGATGCCAACACCACTTCCGAGTTTTGCAGGCAGTCACTGCTCACCATGCCACCACCACCATCAGCTTCTGCGGGCAGTTGCTGCTTGCCACCCCTCCACTGCTGCTGCTGGCCTCTGTGGGCAGTTGCCACTCACCACCCTGCCACCAATGCCACCCACAAACTGTGCCCTTCCAGTTTCAGGAGGCACCAGTCACCATGTATAAGAATGAAGCCTGTGGTAAGTGTACAGTGGCTACTAAGGTGGCTATAAAGATTATGATGATGGTAAGAGAATGATCAGAGAAAACAGAACTTGAGAATGGTTCCATAGTTGTAGGCATCAGAGAAATGAAATGAATTGTCATTTCTGTAGTTTATGATTTGTAATATATTTGTAATGTCTTGTTATGGACAGCCCAGGGTTCTAGGTGGCACAACATTGCACCGTTGGTTTCCTTTTTTGTGTATAAGGCATGAATATAACGTGAGTATGTTACATTCTGCATATCTGTATAATACCATTCACTCTATTTTATCAATTTTAAAGTCCTTTTCTTCTTATTGAAGGCAGGGTACCTTTTCTTTTCCTTGGTACAAGGGTAAGAAACTGTTTTCTTGTTTTAGAAGATGGAATCTCTAGTGGCCAATAGGAGTTCTGCCACTTTCTTGAGGTGGTGTAGTAGGGTTGGAGTATTGTTGCTGCTTTGATGATGCAAGGAATAAACTGAGAGAAAGACATGAGAGAGGGCATTTTGTACCTGCAAGCTCCTCTAATATTTCTCACAAATATATAGTTGTCCAATAACACATATCACAAAAAAAAAATCTTGTGTTTTTCACATTTTCTTGACAGCAAGAACAGACACTTTAGATGTCAATAATGTTTAAAATTCATGCTAAAAGGCCTAGTTTTCTGGTACGGGGATGAAAAGTAGAGTCTTGAATGTACAGAGTAAGAAGAAAAATTAACTGAGAAATGTATTCAACAGCTGTTGAATGATGCAGTATACTATATATATATATATCTCTCTCTCTACTAATTCTGTAGTTTTGAAAATAAAATTCTGAGAAATGTCCTTAATAAATGCTGTATGACCCATACCCCTGACTGATCATACAGCAGTAAAAGTCTCTGAATATTATGCTATTTTTTGCTGTTATTTTTCGCCACTAGAAGGCAGCCTGATCAGCACTACAACACTACTACCCTTTGAACCTCTTTGTTCAGAGTTGATCTCAGTATTTAGTACTGAACAGTGAATGGGATTAGCAAGGAACAGGGGAACAATTACTTAGTCTACATATCCACTGGTTCAAAATGCAATGTGTAATGAAGTTCAGCTAGCTACTCCTCTTCCTAACTGGTAATAGTGGCCACCAAGCAACACTAAAGCAGTTCATGGAGAATGTGGCCGAAGAACTCTCAGGAATACAATTTTTTTACTGAGCACAGCCTCTCTAAATGAAAGTTAGCTTGGGTATGCCTACTTGTGCTGCAGTCATATGCTCCAGTTGAAATATAAACATAGCCTTTGCCTGACCCTGGCTCAAGGGTATACAATGGAAGAAGGATGCCCTCTTGCTCCATACTAGCCCCAAGATTGGACAATATTGTCCCATATGTATTGCAGAGGCCATATGCGAAATTATGTAATATATTATAGATTTGCTATATGTAATTTGAAGCATAAGGAAATGTTCAATAACATTTTAATGAAATTCTAAACAATAGGCAAACTTGGAATAGGCCTTCACATTTAATCTAAACGTTTGTTCAAATACAGCAATCAAAAAAGAAGTTTTCAGTGTTCATTCTTTATCTTCTTGAATAAATGAGGGACCCCTGTATAGTATGTGTTATGAGACTATGCAAAACTAATTATTACCTTTCTGAAGCAATATATGAATATCCCCAACAGCCAATACTGTGGAAAACATATCATGTAGCATCTAACAAATAGCCTAAAGGGCCTTCATAATTACTGACAGGGATATTACAACTGACAGATTTGAGCCGTATGCTACAGAATAAAAAGAAATTATTGTAGGCTAAGTTAACAATTTCTCATTTATATTTACACATGTTTGACAAATCAGACAACTATTGTGTTGCAAGAAATGATCTGTTTTTGTTACCTTTCAAATGGAGATTGATGGTTCAAACTAGTGTGTTTTCCTTTCTAACAGGAGGGTACCTGACTTCCTGCAGAGAGAGTCTTGTGAGTCTTTCAGAAGTATAAAGCTGTTTGTTAAAACGCTTCCAGTCCATTTACTGAGACATGTTTCTCACTCGTAGTGTAGCAAAATATTTCAATTAAGTACACCAAGCATACTATAAATTATTTGTTAGTAGAACTGCATGAGGAATAGGTTTCCTATCCCCTTTTTTTGGATGGGATTTTAACTTTTCTTCTCTTTCATCTAGGTATAAAGAAGAACATTTAAAATAGCTCAGGTTGCAGGGAGGAAAAGGGGAGAGAACAGATTGAGCTAATCATCTTTAGATTTTAAAATGATAAAAAAAATAATTCAAAATAAAAAACTGGAACTTGTTCATTTAAAAATGATGAAATGGAACACTTGGATAAATTCAAGTTTTATTTTCTAAACTTGGGAAATTGTTTAAACCAGACTTTTCCCCATAAATGGTTTTCATGTCAATTAACTGGATTTCTTCAACCAAAAAAATCAAAATATTCCCAACTTTCTCTAACTTTTGTTGTGATATGTAAAAGATCTGATTGATGTACAAGCTTGTATATGCCATATAAAGCTTCAGAAATGTAATTATCAAGGAACAAATGTTGTCTCCCATGCAAAGTCAAAGTTAAGTGATTTTGTGAAGTTTTTTTTTTCACATCTCAGCATGTCATAGGCAGGGTTTTGCTGTCAGCCAACAACTCTTTCACTGTTGTTGCTTCTTCATGCTTGAATTTCCTATCCAAACCTATGTGCACCTGTTAAAGTCCCTGTATGTGCTAGAGCATGTTGCCCTGTATTATGGAAGCTCCTGGGAGTTAAGTTTTACTTCTAGTTACAGAGATATAACCCAGATGGTTGAAAACTAGGAAACCTATATTCGTCTTTGTACCTATGTGTTGTACTATTGATGATCATTGCTGGCTTTAGAAAGATTTAACCTTTACCTTATATTTAATACTTTATTCCAGTGGCTGCACCTGGTTTAAAGTGCTGAATAAACTCTTATCAGTGTGTCATTAAATGTAATACATGTAATAACTCTATGGAATATTGTATGGTATTAAAGTTAGAACATGTTTTGAGCAGTTGTGTGCTAAGGTTAGGTACAGGCATTCAAAAAGGCCGAGGTAGAATTGATCCAAGTTATAGTTTTCTGTAAACATCCTAGTTTAGATTGGAACTGAACAGAAAACATGTTCATCCTTTGTTGGGGAGATCAGCAGGTTGGGGGAGCACCTGCATGCCTCCCACTACGCCCTATGGATCCCTCAAACTACTAAATGATACAGACCACAGCCAAGTCCCTGGGCCACCTCCAATTGGCTGCCAGCCGCGGGTGAGCATGCCTCCCTCTCCCTGCTGTGTCATCTGTCAACCACAGACAGGCAGTGGGGGGAGGGGCAAGAAAGGCATCTGTCGCCCTCCATGAACCCCATCCTGGAGCACGCTATGATCTATACACAGACCTGACACAGAGCCATGAAGAATACACACAAGCAAGTTCAGCACCATGGAACTCAACTAGGCTTCTGGACATGAGCTAGCATCCCTTCTTCCCCCCCGCCTGTGCTGCCTGCCTGTGGCTGACAGATGACATGATAGGGGATGTTCACCCATTCCCAGCAGCTCAGTCAGGCTTTGTGGTGCTACAGCAATTTTCAGGGGTTCTCCTTTGCTCAGTTTCATGTCTGTATGTACACTGTGGGGTGCTTCATGATGGGGTTCATGTAAGGGCATGGATGCTTCCCTTTTCTCCCTGCACTTCCTGCTTCTGGCTGACAGCTGGCTGGAGGCAGGGCTGCAGAAAGGGTCTGTGCTGGAAAGAGTCCATGTTGACTCAGCTCTGTGATAGCTCAAGGGTGGGACCCACTGGCACTCAGCTGGAGCAGCCATGTGTGGGGTGAGTGTTTGTGCACCTCCCTATGAGGTGCATCTAGCTCAGGGATGGAAAGGAGTCTTGGAGGCTGGAGGACGGCAACCTAAGATGAATCAGCAGGGGAACTGGTACTGAAGTTTGATGCACTGATTAAGTCAATTAAGTTTGTGTGCACATGAATCCAGATCTATCTTAGACCAGGTTCCACCATTTTTAGACCAGTCTATGTGCCACACTTCTGTTGTGTTACAGGTTTAGATCAGTTTCTGATCACTTAGGTAATAAAAGTGTTATGTCTGTACATGACCTGGGGGTTAAAACAATCTCTGACCCATGCAGCTCTGACTTACCACAAGAGTGCTGGCTACCAGGGGTGAAGGTAGGAGCCAGGACAGCAGGGTCCTATTCCTGTTTTTGAGGCAGTTAAAGCAGGCTATGCCACCATATACTTGGGGCTGCTTCCCCTTGCCATAAGTGAGGAGGGTGAGTGGTACATCATGGGATACTGGAGGATGACAGACTGCTAGTTTTATATTCTTGGACCAGACTGACATTACCACAACATGAGCTGGGTAGCACAATCCAAAGATGCTCCTTGCTTTAAATGGCATAACTTTGTAATGCTTTGAAGCGTGCATTTTCTGGCTTTAACATGCACACTCTTGCATCTTAAGTGCTTAAGTCCTGCATCTTAAGTAACATGGCCCAAGGGTAAAGTGTTACAAGACCCTAAGAGACCTGGTTGTACCTTCATTTTGTATTGCAACCAATTACCATGATAAACATGAAAGGAAGTACACCAGCCCATCCCTGAACTTTGTAGACAAGACAAATTATTTTTAGATCAGTCTGGTAACTGTATTTTTGCTGTCCCTGATCCATGTCGTGGATTCCATTTGGGTTGATGTTTTCTTCCAACTCAGTGGCTGCCTTCACAGCTCTCAAATTCCTCAGTTCAGATAGCACTGGTGTCTCTAGAATATAGCAGAACTCAAAATATGTAGAAGCAGATCTGTCTTTAGAATGATGACAAGGACAAGCGTTATATAATATAAAGATTGATATGAGGAAGGAGAGCAGAAGACCTGATATGTCATCATAACAGTTGGTAGAATGTGACTGAAAGTATGGAGTATACTGTGGAGTGACTGAACAAGTTAAGGAATGGCAAACATTATTTGGTCTCAGAGAGAGAAACATAAAAGGGTCAGAGAGGGTCTAAAGAAATATCTCACTAAGCTAAGTGATTGGGCAAAAATAATGGCAGGTCACCTTCAATGTTGAAAAGTGCAAGGGCATGCACCCAGGGAAAAATAGCCTCAACTATATATACATGATGTTAGGTTCTGAACTAGCTATTACAACTCAGAAAAGGGACCTTGGAGTCACCGTAGATAGTTTTCTGTAAATAAAATCAGCTCAATATGCAACAGCAACAAAAAACCCAAATGCTTAGCTATTTTTATGATGAAAATAGAAAACAGAGAAAATCAACATGCAATAATACAAATTAGGGTTGTTCGAAGCTTTGGTCACTGATTCAATTTGGCAGTGATTTGGCCCAATTCAGTGGCCAAATCTGCAAATTGAATCAGGAGACCCTTTAATCTCTCTGAATCAAATCAGAACCCTCCGAATTGATTTGGAGAGATTCGGAAGACACGATGATTTGGACATAGATACAGCTTTAGATGTTTTTTCTACATACCTCAAGGTACCAGGCAGCTCATGAATGCTGGGGCAGATGGAGCATCCCACAGGAATGTGTGTGTGTGCGGCGGGTCTTCCCAGCGCACTCAGCAGCAGACCTGGAAGTAGATCAGAAGCACTTCCAGCCCACTTCTGGGTCCACCAAGGAGTGCACTGGGGGTCCACTGGGGAGTATGCAGGGGGCCCCCTCATGCTTCTCTGGCTTGGTGACTGGTGCCTCCTGGGTCTGGGAGAGCACCCGGGGTCCCCTGTGACTGATCACTGGGCTGAAGGAGCATGGGGGTGGGGGGCAGCGTGCTCCCTGGCAGATCTGGAAGTGGATCAGAAATACTTCTGGTCTATTTCTGGGTAAACCACCAAGTACTCGAGCCCCCTCCCCCCCGACACACACACTCTTGTGGGATGCTCCATCCACCCCACCATTCAGCATTCATGAGTAGTGCCTGGTACCTCAGGTAGGTAGAAGAAACATTTTAAGTTGTGTTTGTAGCAGAATCACTGATTCTCCAAATCAGCATCAAATCTTCAGATTTGGATTTGGCCAAATCAAACTGGGGACAGTGATCCAACTCAACAAATCAAATCACTGTCCCTGATTCAGGCCAAATCCAAACTGAACATGGCCCGTTTTAAACACCCCTAATACTAATCCATTGAGCTCATCATGAATACTGTGTGCAGTCCTGGTCTCTGCATCGCAAGAAGGATGTGGTTGATTTAGAAAAGGTACAGAGAAGGGTAACTGTAATGATGTGGGGCATGGAACACTTGCCATGCCAGAAGAGATTAAAGAAGCTAGGACTCTTTAATTTAAAAAGGAGAAGGATGATGGGGGAATATGATAGAGGTCTGTACTCTATACAATCATCAGGAACATCCATACATGCAGGCACATGCACTTGTAGCAGCTCAAATAGTAGTGGCACAAATTTGAGGCAGGAATTTTTGCCTCAGTGCTCATGCCCGGACATGTACTTTGGTGTAGGGCAAGTTGTGCCACTTGGGACAAAATAATCTTCCCCAACTCTTCCAAGAGCTACAGCAAAAGGGAGCTAGAGCCTGGAGCAGTATAAAAACCTGCTCTGTGCTGGCCCCAGCAAAATAAAAAGTTGCCTTGGCAAGTAGCTCAGGGCTACTTGCTCTCAGGAGCTTCTGGGACTCGGCCGCTTGGTATCTGGGAGTATCATCCCCATGTGCCAGCTGGACTGCTGAACCATCTCTAACAGAGAGTTATCTGTACCCTCTATCCACTGTAGCAGTCTGGCAGTGTTATAACCTGCTGTTACCTGCAACAGTATGTGACCCCAAGGCTGCATGCTTGCCAGACCCAGATGGGGACTGCACAGCTAGTAGAGGCATCTGCTCCTCTGGGCCAGCTGCCAGTGGGCTGTGGCTGCATAGGTGGCCTTTGTGAGGCATTACTGCCATGTGTGCTGCTGCCCTGCCATCTGGGCAGCTACCACCTGGAATATGTTCTCAGTGTGGTGGCCTGCTTTGATCCCAGGTGCCAGCTCTGAGCAGGCTCCTCTGCCTGGGTCCTGCCATTTTCTTCCTTAGCAGGAATTCTGGTGTTCCCTATTTAAAAACTGCAAAATCTCTGATTTTAAAAGAAAATGGCAAATTCACTCTTTAAAATACCCCTAAATCAATGTTCTTCCAATTAAAACAAAAGACCACAACACATGCATGCACACACTCACACACTATAATATATACAGAGACTCACACTCTGTGATATATCTATCACACACTCACACTCTGTAATATATACAGAGACCAGTTGGGCAATGTTGTATTGATTATATTTACAATTTTAAAGCAGTTTGGAAGCCTACTAGAGTCTCTATCATCATAATAAAGTAAATTCTAATATCTATATGTTCTGATGTTTGCATTTAGTTTTCTTAACATAGAACAAATAGATCTCCCCTTGATCCCTTCACTAGGATATGGGAACAGCTGCCTGTGCAGCCACAGCTCCTGCCAACAGGTCTGATTCTAACTGGCAGCTGGGCATGATGAGTGTCTGATGGGGATGTGGGGTTTGCAGGGTTAGGTGTGAGGGGATGTGGGTGGGTGTGTGGGTGGTTGTGGAAGCATGTGGGGGGGTGAGATGTATGGGCAGGTGCGGGTTTTGTGGGGACTGTGGATGTGGGGAGACTGTGGGGGGGGGCTGCTCAGGAGGGGTAGGTCCCCTGATCCCACACAGGACACTGACTGCCTCCCACAGGGCCACAGCCCTGCCCTCTGCAGGGCCCATATGCCTCCCACAGCTTACCCACAGTAGCAGTGGCCAACAGGGCACTCAGGGCCTTCTGGCACAACCCCTCAATGCAGCACAGGGTAACGTGGTTCGACCCTGACTTCCTGGCACTGCCTGTGCCACATCACACAGGCCTGGCCTGGCTCAGTGCGGAGCAATGCACCTTCAGGCAGCTCCATACCGCTTGGACTGTCATGCAAGGCCCTGCACTGCTTGTGGGAACCACTTGTCACACCAGGCTGAGTTCTGCAAGCACAAGCACTGTGTACCATTGGGTTGGGCCAGTCCCATGTGTGCAAGCCCTGACCCAGTACAACAGGCAGTCCCTGCAAGTGGCTCAGGGGCCTGCGTATCAGCTCAAGTAGCTTGGAGCTGCTTGAAGGTGCACGGCCCTGTGCTGAGCCAGGCCAAACTGCACAATGTGGCACAGGCAGTACCGGGTGCCAGGCAGCCACAGCTGAGCTGCATTGCACTGCGTTGCCCTGCACCATGCGTTGGGGGGGGAGGGGGGCTGTGCCAGGAGGTCCTGAGCACCCTGATGTCTGCTGCTACAGCTGGGCCCATGCAAGGGGGCATTTGGGCTGTGCAGAGGGTAGGTGGAAAGGACCCACTCCTCCCAAGCTTCCTCTCTACCCTCTGCTTACACAGAATGAAGTCCAGGTTGCTGCAGCCTGCACCGCTGTTTGCTACGCATGGTCAGTGCTGTGGCATCAGGGCAAGGGGAATGCACAGAGATGCTCTGGCCAACTACCAGAGTGTCTCTTTGGAGGACCTGAGCCTCTGGTTGCTTCAGGGCATGGTCCTGGACCGTGACCTGCCCCAGTTTTTTTCTGGGTTTTGGGTAGTTTTTTTTTTTGATACCTGGATAACCAGGTATCAAATTTTGAGCCTGTACTGCAAATATGCAGTGCAGGGACTGTTTTTTTGTTCCCAGCATGCCTCTTGCCACATCTCACCTGCTTTGAGATGTGGCAAGAGGCATGTGGAGGCTTGTTTGAACATGCCCATTAAGGGTATGTACAGGTAAGCAGGGAACTGTTGTTTAAGTCCCAGAATACCACAACTAGGGAGCACCCAGTGAAATTAGTGGAAGTTAAGTCTAAAAATAACAAAAGAAAGTACTTTTTTATACAACACATACTTAACTTGTAGAATCCATTTGCTACAGGAAGTGGCAGAGGCAGATAGCATAGCCAGGTTCAAAAAAGGACTTGAAAAAGGCATGGATGATAGATATATTAATAGCTGTTGAGTAGAATGGTTGGAGATGGTTCCTCTGGCATCTCTAAACCAATAGATGGTGGGTGCTGGGAGGATAATGAATAGGTAATAGATAATGATAATGGAATAGATAATGAATAGATCACTCTAGATTTTTGCGGTTTAAAGCTCTCCCTCTAGCATCCACTCCTGCTATTGTTTGAGGCAACTGGTCTGATCCAATACAGCACTTCTTTTGTTCTTAGGGAATTTTGTTTGTTTGGAAATATGGACCTGGGGATGGAAGAGGCTCAATACCGGAGTATGGAAAGGGTGGATCTCACAGCTACAATGCAGATACAGAGCAGGCGTCTCAGACTTCTGAGTCTTGGAAGGGGAACTATTTACAATTGATGACCAAATGTTGAGAAAAGGATTAAAGGTGGAGAAGCTAGTGAAATGAGAAAGATTAATACGATTTTAGTTTCCAACAAACATCCATGAAAATGATGATTTTTAGGAACAAAAATAAACCAACCATTTGACATTTAATAACATTTTTTCTTAAAGGCTAAAAAAAAAATCAGAATGTTTATCTTATGTAGTATCCTTCACAAAGTGTTTGTACATAAGAATACATAATCTCAGTCACTCCATGTGGAGATACATATTTATCTACACAAGTCACCATTCTCATGTATAATTACTTAAGGCATTCAGACTCATGTTGGTTTTGCATATGGTTATGTTCCTGTATATAAACTGACACTGGTGGACCCCAAAGCAATTGTGACCTCATTACTTGCTAATTGATTTATAAATTGTATGGTACTGGAACTTGTTGAATCCATTTATTTTTAATTTATAGCAGAGGAAATGGTGACTGTTTGTGTTAGGGAAAAATGTGAGTGTAGCCCACCCATTTTTACCAGCTGTTCTTATTTTATTGTTTGTACTTGTGTACAAACCATCAGATCGAAATCTCTTATGATTTTATGGAATTGCTTCATCCTCATAACACTGCTCTAAGGTAGTGAGGTACTGTCATCCACATGTAACAGAGACAACTGAGATCCAGAGAGAGTAACTGACTTGTTTAAATTCATACAGGGATTTTATGACAGAAGAACAAAATGAAGTGTAGTTTAGCTTAGAATTCCATGATGCTCAAGGAACCAGAAATTAATTCACCTTATTCTTCTATATCCCTGCAATGCTAACAGTACTAAAAATGAAGAAATTGCTTATTTTTTTTCAAACAAGTGTTCTGATATGATGCTAAATGTGCAAGGGAAAGGGAAAGGGAAAGGGAATCTGTTCAATAAGTAGGCAACTTATTGAATTGAATAAGAAAGGGATTTTTTTTAAGCACTTGGTGTTTAATTATTGGTGTTTAGCTAATACTTTTTATTGAGGTCAATGGCAAAACTTCCATTGATTTCAAGGAACACAGATTGTTCCATTTAGTTATTTCATAACATTATCACAACCTAAAGGTATAAATTAGCCCATACATTTTAAGAGGTTACTGAACAGCTAATTATTTTTATTGTCCAGCTTAATGCAGTTTGTATTTAAGAATCTGTATTGAAACTTGCATTCAATAATGCCTATATTTTAAAAAAAGGCAATTCCAAATCCTGGCTTCAATAGTCAATATCTTTTAAAAACCTACTAACTTTCTCTGGTTGGCTACAATGTATAAATGAACATAGTTTATTTTAAAACTACAGCCTTAGAAAACAGTTTTGTGGTCTACTGCTTTTGGCTGTCTCTGATAACTTTCTCATACTAGGAATTGGTTCTGACTGGATCTACCCAGCCTGAATGTATGCTTGCTTGTGCACTCAATTGTCTTTTCTTTATATCATTATGCTACCAGACACCTGAGGGGCAAATGAGTCAAATCCTAGAATGAGCAAGCATACCTACAGGATGCCAACATATCATAGTGACTGTATTTATACATGCACCAAGCATTTCTGACTATGCTTAGTATGAGCTGGTTATTTCTACAGGTCTGAGCAAATTCTGGGATGGATGTCTACTCATGCAGTAAATAGCGTTGCTGGATTTTTCTTTAATGTTGCTGGATTTTTCTTAAATGGAAAAAAATTCATAGGAAAACGTGGAGTTTGTTGGTTCTTTTATCTTTATGACCATCAACATGATGGAATAAAAGTACATGAACTGGCGTTGATGCTGAGTTCATGGTACTACTTCCCACAACTCTAGTGTAATTAGAGATGATGTTTTGGTGGTAATCAGGCTCTATTCTAGAGAGGTTATGGAACATGTTGCTCAGAAATTTGATTGGGTTCCAGTAAAAGCTGAGAAGTCAGTGAACCATGACAAGAAATGTCTTCCTGCCATGCATGGGTTATAAAGTAGCATTGTGACTGGTTAGCTGTTGAAGCATAATACTTTGTATTTCAATAGGGTAGCATAAATTGGGAATATTTGCAGTGCTTTGAATGTCTGAAGTACTGCACAGTAGAACAGGCCCTGCCTATTATTATGATTGTGCCTCAATGCTCTAGAGAGAATGTGGATAGTGCATGCTAATCATATTTATTATTAACAGAATAATAGACTGATAAAATAAAAATGCTGGAATACTGCGAAGCAATTTGACATTTTAATGTGATATCTTATTACGGTGTTTACATTACTGAGTATTAGCAACATATTTTAGATGTTGAATTTGAGGCAGTTAAACTTTCAATAGTAAATTATAGTAATGAAAAAATGCTGACATAAATAATTGTTATTTCAGCAATATGCTGGTCTGAGATGGTTTCATCAAGATTATGTTTTCAGACCTGGATAAACAGGGAAATCAAACCATGCAGAAGTAAATCTGCTACAGAAGTACTGGCTATGTACTGAAACACTGGAAGGAGATGTCAGTCATAGAAGCTGTGGCAAAGGCAATTTCAAAGTGAAAGCATAATTTTCCTTATCAAAATCTGAAGAAATGAGCTAAACAAGTCCTGTCAAAATGTTGAGAATTTTGCCATTTTCTACTGCAGTGCTCCCAAAATGCAGCAAGCACAAACTGTACATTAATAAAATGCAGAATCTCATTCTCCAAGCATTTTGCTGCTCCATGAGCGAAATGGTAACTTCACAGCTCGTCACCAGAGAAAACAGCTCCCAAATATAGCACATCATACTTCTCTAATAACTGCAGGGCCCAATCCTGTGAAAGCTAAAGGCACATATTTTAAAGCTACAGACTTTCGACTACAACATATTTAAAACTACAACTAAAACTTTCCACATTGCAAGTAGTCCTCTTGGATTTACAGCAGACAAAAATTCACACTGAGAAAAGATTGGGTTTCAAGGATGACTGTCTGTCAGCACTTCTAATGGACATGACTTCACAGGTGAAAAGGTATATTTATTTCTTTTCTCCACTGTAAACGTGTTGAGTAATATCTTTGTGTTCTTCCTGTATTCGCCTGCCACAACTTGGATTTAATAAGAAAAGGAGGGAGATCAGTAAGTTGTTAAAGCCCATGATCGATGAATAGCACCCAAATGTTACATGCTCAAATTATAGATTTATTTTTCTAAGTAGAAGATATAGTAATAGTAGCCTTACCAATTATTTCATAGGGAAGGCAGTTGATTTGAAAGTGAGAAAAACCCCGAACTGAAACTTTTAATGATACTTTGTTGAAACTAATTTAACTTGTTAATTGCCTCATTAGTGTAACGCAATCCCCACATCCTTCACTCTTCTTCTGCAGCTTGTATCAGGAGCGGTTCCCTGCAGCTCCCACACAGCTCTTCTGGTTATTTTTTAAACAGTTGTTGTCCCAGCAGGGTTAGGGACTTATCTGAAGCACTATTTCCCCACATATTGTCCCAAATACACCATCTTTTATTCAGCTCTCTGCCAAGCCTGTTCCCACCGCCTCAGTGTCCCTCCAGACTCACCACAGCAGCACGATCCTTCGTATCAGCTTTTGTTGGGATCTGACCTGTTGAGTCTTCAGGTAGTCCAGAGTTTCCAATGTCCTTCCCAGACAGAGGTTAGACTTCTTTCTGGTTATCTCTCTCTAGGGTCTCGATTACCCCCGTATTTCACTTCTGGTGCCCGAAGGCAATCCATAAATGTACCGCTGCTGGTTTTATCCCTGGTTTTTGTGGGCTTATCATCCAACCTCTTTCCAGGTGTGAAATCCTCTCCACCTGGCAGGATGCATTCAGAGGTCATTCCTTCCAGAGTTAGCTCAAGTAACAGGGCTCCTGCTTGAGTCCCTGTTACATCCACTGCTGTTGTCACAAAACAGAACTTGACACTTCTCGCTAGCAAAATGAGTCTGACTGAAGTGTGTGTCTGCACATGCCCCTATGGCACCATTGTTACTGCGATTAGCATGCACTTCCTTTAGGAAGTACTAAATTACAGTTCAGTAATAGCCGTGCAGGAGGTGCATGGTTAGTTTTTTAGTGCTGCATTGCTGTAGTGACGTGCTATAGTGAGGGAGCATGTCACCACGGTGATGTAGCTGTGGACTTATGGTTTGTGCCCACCAATTCTACGTTACCATAGCGTGTTGCTACAACAATGTAGCATCTTGTGTAGCTGTGCCCTAATGTAAGATTTGACATTGGTAACCTTAGTTTTGGTTTGAGAGCCTTCTCTTAGAAAAATATGAGGAATCCAAAAAAACAAAGAGTTATGTTCAGTATTTTAGAAGGAAAAAGGTGTGCTCTGACTATAAACTATAGGAGAGGGCAGTGTAGCTCAGTTTAAATCACTTGGTCCCTAGATCTAGTCCAAAATTAAGACCCAAACAGATTTTTCTTAAACATGTATGTAAAGGGTGGCCATGTGATTTTGAGACAACTCAGAGCTTCTCTACGGGTATCTCAGTCCAAGCACCATAACCAAATAAAATGAGAACCAGCTTTTGAGGGCAGCCCTGAATTGCAGCAAGGTAACTATACAGCACAGAAATTCTAGCTGTGACTCTATGTTGGCACCCACAGAAAGCTAAAATACTAACAAGAATCTCTCTCCTCCCTCCATCTGACCCCTCCACCACACTGAATGAGCTGCCTATATTTAAAATCAGGTTCAGATTAAGTAGTGACATCTCTCCCAGTTCTATCTCGGTTCAGTTTACTCAGAATGAATTAAGGCCATGTAACACTGTGGTCTGTCTCTCTAAGGATGAACAGTCAGCCCTGTTAAAAAATCCCAGCTGCACACCATTTGGTTAATGTGGGAGTGTCCTACTGAGAGCTTTAAAAGTTCCTGGAGAGAAAGCAAGGGAGAGGAAGAAGCAAGCTGTAAAGTGAAGAGCTTCCTGTAGGGAGGGACCAGGCTGCTGTGCTGAAGTCAGAGCAGAAAGGGGCTTTCCTAGTATCCAGGAGAGGACAGAAAGATCTTTTTTTTATTATTTACTGAAAGATTGAATTTTGCTTTGGAATAGGTGCCAAGGCATTTCTAAGGGAGCAAATTCTCTTACAAATCTAACAGGCAAAGAGATCTGCTTGCAGGCCACCAATTCACTTCTCAGAGGTGATGAAGCCAAATTGCATGCCAGACTAGGACATTATTAGTGGTACCTAAATATCAAAAGGTTCTACATGCTATTACCCCATTCCTGAGGCATCCAACTTCCCTTTCTCATTTTTCTTCTGATATCCAGAAATCCCAGAATCTTCCATGTTGCTGGTGTCTAATCTAGGAGTTAGAATAATAGAAAATAGGACTGGAAGGGACCTTAGTATGTCACATAATCCAAGTGCCTGCCTGAGCTGGGATCATTGATATCCAAACCAGGGGTAACATGTAGGGGGTTCATGTGGGTACCCATGCATCCCCTGAGTGTGGCTGTGCAAAAAGGCACTGCCAGTCACCTCTGGCTGCTGCTGATACTGGCAATGGCTCCTGTGGGTGGTTGCCAACCCTGGTTGGCACTCTCCCTCCCCACCCCCCACCATCAGTGCCAGCGGGACTCGCCCGCTTAACACCACCAGGCTCCCGCTGCCACCACTGTGCTCCCACTGCCACCAGTGCAGCCATGCCTCCCAGCGACTGGGGGCATGTGCCATTCATGATCCAACCCATCCCAAACAAATCCTTGTCTAACTACCTATTACTAAAATTGCACAGGACACCCTGTTACACAACCACAAAGCACAGTAACCTGCCACAGGTAAAGCAGGGCAACATCAGTGGCAAATGTCCTTCTGCTGCAGGGGTTATCAAAATACACTTGAGCAATCAGAGGGGTGGGGAGCAACATCCTCTATGACAGAGGAAGGCAAACTCCCCCCTCTCCCCAAGTCTGCACCAATACAACCATGGAGTAAAATTCCTTCCTGATCCCAAATGTGATCAGTCTGATCCTGAGCAGGGGGGGCTAGAACTCTAACCTCTAACCTGATTTGTTCCTAGTAACATATCATGCCAAATTCATGCTGGCTACTCATGAGTACCTTTTACTTCTCCAGATGCTTGCAAAAGGACTTCCTTCAGTAGCTTCACAAGTACAGAGGTAAGGCTAGCCAGCATATAGTTCCCCAGGTTCTTCTCTTTCCCTTTTTTAAAGAGGGGCACTATATTGGTCCTCTTTCAGTCCTCTGATATCTCATCCATCTCCCACAAGTTCATAAATACATTTTGAAGGGTTCCAAAATCTCCTCTGGCAGTTTCTTTAGTACCATGAGATTAAGTTCTTCAAGACACAAATACTTGAATTCTTTCACATCAGTCAAAAGCTTTCTGTTTCTTTTATCTCATCCCTCAGCTTGTCAGCTTCCTTATCTAAATAATCCTTATTAGGTGTCTGGTTACAATTTAATTTGTTGTGAAGACTATGACAAAGTAGGTGTTGAACATCTACACCTTCTTTACATCTTTTGTTAAGAGTTTTCCTGCTATTTAATAATGGACCCACAACTTCTTGTATACCTCTTTCTTCCTTAGCCAGGGAACAAATATATGCATT